>NC_030855.1:8243061-8263536 GCF_000208745.1 Theobroma cacao | reverse complement strand
TCAACATTATACAGAAACATATGAATTCATCACACAATCCATTTCATAACATAAAAACATTTCATAAGGGCTTGTTCCCGTGCAAGTTTTGAAGAACGAATCAAGTAAAACATTTTAGGGGATCAATCAAACATATATGTGTATACCCCAAAACCTTTTAATGCAAGTTCACTCACCAGTATTTGTTGAACCTTTAATCGACTCTAACTTCCTTAATGGTCCAAATGGGGCTGAGGGGCTTTGTTGGAACCAATCACACACAAAAACATCACAACCAATCCAATTTACATTAATATCACTCCAAAAGTTGTTTCCTAAATCAAGCTTCAATAGCCCTTCCTATCTGTCTTCCAATTACCATTTGATGGGCTATTTCGTTTCTCTACTTTAGTAACACTAGAAATAGATGAATAATTTCAGCAAATAACACAACTCATAACTCTAATTACTAGCCATCATCAACAACTTAAAACCAGTCCTAATTCATCACTCACCTTGGTGGATTGTAATGAAATTTCTTACCAAGAGTCCTCAAGCTAACATGAAACCTCTCTTTCTCTCTCTACAAAGTTCAGCTAGTGTGAGAAAGTATTGAAAAAAGACTTTTAAGGGTTTGTTTAAGGTGAAGGAGTAAAAAGTATCAAAAACCCTACAACAAGGTGTGTAAAGCATGAAAATTAAGGTTAGTTTGAGAGAGTGATGGAAGCTTGAGAGAAGCTTTCATGGAAAAAGAGAGAAACGTGAGATGGGAGGAGGAAGAAGAAGAAGTTGCTGGAGAAATGTAAAAGCTGCTGGAAAAGATGAGATATTTATAGTTAAAGCTTATTTAATTTCTCATGCAATTACAATAATGCCCTTAATAAGGCCACTTGTCTTCTTTTTTTTCTTGTGTAATCTTTTTACTCTTTTGACATTGGGAAAAGGTCCAAAATCTTTTGAAAAAGGTCCCTTAAGTAGCCCCCAAAAGCCCAAGCTTCAAAAAGCCCCTAAACTTATTATTTGTGGAAATTACGGTGAGGGTCGCAACTCTCAATTTCTAGCGCCATGGCACTCAAATGTTCAGTCCGAATCTGTTCTTCTGGCACAGTACTTTTACTTCAACAAAGATTATGACCACCTTCTCGTCAAAATTGGGCAAAATGGAAAACATAAAAGTTGTAGCCTTGCCTCTTAGCTTTCTAATGGTATAAAAATCATGTCATTAGACTTCTGTAGTGGGAGATATGCTTTTGAAAAACAAAAATATATGCAAATAGAGCAACAACTCACTATGCACCTTTCTTCACCAATTGAAATTATTTTTTAATCCTACTTCTATAACGACATAAAATAATTATAAGTAACGTAAAACTAGCATCATTAGCTCAAATTGAACCTTTAAATATAAGTTTTACCTTGAGTTACGTGTTTATGAAGGTTGAGGTTTCACATAAAGAACCCCTTATGTGCTTTGCTATGCTACAAAACTTCTCTATCAAGCAATTTTATTGGGCCTTGTCAGATCAATGCTGCCACTTTGGCATGACCTAGACATTATTGACTAGTTGGTGCTAAACTTCTATAGTGATCTAAAGGAGCACCTTTCCCTTGGTCAAGAGGATATCGTGACAGGTGCATGCATCCCTCTTTACTTTATCGCGCTTGTTTGCTAATAGATTTTTTAACCAATATATACAAATCTTTTACCATATGTTGTGGACCATCAAAGCATCAATAGCAACTCACGTAAAAGGCTCTTACATTAAAAATAAATATTTAAATTAGTATTGTTAAAAGAAATTTGGATAAATATACAATAACAATATGGCACCTCAAATTTATGCCACATGACATTTTTCACCACAGTAGGAATAAAGATCCATGTAGGACAGGGCCCACTGAAGTGACTCTTGATTATTCTCATAATGGTTGGAGTCACTCTCATCTCCATAAAAGTACTACAAAATCAATACATCTTTATTAAAATAAATTAATGAAATTATTGCATATAATGAAATAAGCTAATAATTGAAAATTACTTCTTTCCGACAAGATGCAAAAAGATACATCTATTTGGATTGGTATGAGTGGGCAAGCCTACACTGGGCCCTTGGCCCCTAGATTGTGATACAGAGTTTGATGCATTTGCAGTAGTAGTCAGAGTTGGCGATGTTTCCTTTAGATTGAATGGAGTAGCCGTCGGTGTGGATGTCAAGGTGGACATCGATGGTCTTGAGGACTGACGTGGAATCAGAGGTCGCATAGGTGGTGGTGTAGAGCCAAAGCATGGAATCAGAAGTTGCACAGTTAAATTACCTATGCCACTTGACTATGCTCGAGGATCGACAATAGTCTTGTATTTGTAAATACTTGATTTTGGTTAATATTTATTCTCTAAAGAATTATTTTACAACATAATATTGTATAGAGAACAACTAAAATGAGTGAAGCACTACTTCACGCAAAACAACTGAAACAAGTGAAATGTTACTTCACATAAAACAACTAGAACAAGTGAAGCGTTGCTTTACGCAGAACAATTATAATAAGTGGAACACTACTCCATAAGGAACAATTAATACAAGTAGAGTAATTAATTTTCGCATAGAATAACCACTTCACATGGATGACAGTGAAAGCAACTCGAAATGAGTGGTAAGGTTCATGGATTGTTTTCATATTGGGATGTTTCAAAGAGTTTGGCTTGCTAGCTCAGATATGGAAGTAGTTTAGAGGTCTTCCTCTTAACCTTTTTTTGAAGTACAATTGTTGCACCTTTTTACCATGGTTCTATGTATACCTGTTCACGTACAGCTTCTTATCTTGTATTTTTTCATGTATACCTATTCTCTACTATCTTTTTCGAGAGAACTAGTCTTATTATACCCAATTACAGTAACGGTTACTCACATTGAAGCTCTTCATAACAATGTCATTAATTAGGCGCATTAAAGCCTACTCTTGATAAATTGTTACTTTTAGCACTATATATAGAGCCTCACAATTCATTTAGAAGGGCTTTTCCCTTCTAAAGCTAACACATTCTCCTTTAGAGATCTTCTTTGTCTAAATAATCTCTTTAATTCTTTTCTATTCCCTAATTTTCTTTTTGTTCTCTTCCATCTGCCATTACACTCAATACTTTAAGAACTGCTCCAATTTTCCTCTCCGCCACCTCTAGTGCACCCTTTTACTTGTTTGCAACACATCTTCTCCCTATCACAAGAACCCTTTTTACATTTTGACGACTCTACTAAGGAAGAGTGATTGCCTTAAGTAAAACCTTTACTACCACAACTTTGCTTTACTAGAAGTGATGGACAATTCCTCTGGCAACCAAGATGCACCTATTCCCACCTACATTCAAGAGCTGATGAAAATGATCAAAGTTTCTTAAGAAAGAATGTAATCATTGGAAGACAACAATAGGTGGATGTTGGAGACCATATCTCAACTTGCATCCTCCATTGCCATTACTTCTCAAGCTCAACTTGTACACTTTAATGGTGATAAAGATGCACTGGATGGATCCACTTCCCTAGCTATAAACACAAAAGTGAATGGAGGAAATGGAGAAAATGCAATTGATATGGTAGGTGTTAGATGTTGGTCCCAATAATATGTGCTAGAGGGGGGGTGAATAGCACAATTCGATTCTTTCAAAAATTGTTTCTAAGTGTAGACAAATGCAAGATAAATGGGAGAAAGAAAACAAAACAAAAATAGAGTAAACAAGATAACAGAATTTAGAGTGGTTTAGTCCAAGACCTACATCCACTACCTTAATTATCCAATCAAGGATTTTTCAAACAATCCACTAAGAACTAGTGAAATTCACAAGCTTTCACCAAGCTTTACAATGGCTTTTATCAGGCTCAGCCAAAACCTTTTACACTAGTTTTTCCCAAGCTCAACTATAACCCAACACCTAACTTTTCAAGGCTAAGTTAGAACCTTAACACATTCAAGCAAACCTAGCTTGAAACAACCACTTAAAGTGACCCCCTCACTCTAAGAATACAAGAAGAGAAGTAAAAAAAAGTACCTATGATCACAAGGTTGATCTAAATGGTACAAGGTTGAGTGCAAAATACAAATACAAAAGATGGGCGTTTAAGTGCAATGAGGTGTAGAGAAGATTTTCTGGTTTTTCTGCTTTATATGACTCAAACCTCTTCCAAAACTTCCAAAAACTGCTTTCTAACCATTAGGAGACCTCTTTATACTTGTAGAAACAACTTTAATGGCAGTTTGGCAGTTTTTGGCCGTTGAAAACAGTTGAGAGTTGGTTCTAGCCGTTAATCTATCTTCTAGTGCTCTGGTTCAAATTGCAAACAAAAAGCTCTTAGTTGACTAACTTTTGTCTTGGTCGACTAAGTTGGTTTTGTCTTTTGGTCGTAGATTCTGGTAGAGAGCACTTAGTCTACTAACTTATTTCTTGGTTGACTAAGTTAGTTCTGTCTTGAAGTCCAGATTTTGGCAGTAGCTTATTAGTCAACTAACTTTCATCTTGATTGACTAAGTTGGTTCCGTTTCTCAATATTCTTTAACCCGTCATTTATCCAATTTAAATTTTAGTCAACTAACATTCTTCATTATTTAACGAAAGACCTTCATTTTCGTTGATCAATTGTTTCTTCTTCATTTTCATGATTTTGATATACACATTTAAAAGGTTGATTTATTATTTCCATATGACGTTTTGTCCTACACACTTAGGTAGAAATGTTAGACACAAATGAAATGATAATGTTTTATTATCATCAAAAACTAATGGAGCCAACAATCTCCCCCTTTTTGATGATGACAAAACATTCCTTGATTAACAACACAGTGTCCTTTAATTCTTTTTAATTTCTGCAGAAAATGAGAATTGCTCCCCCTAAGTGAGTGCTCGCCCTTAGTTTGTGCATATTTTGCTTATTCATTCCAGCAGATTCTATTAATGTTGTGTAAAAATTGACACTATACATTCAGAGTATGTATGTGCAAAAATATAAGGTGATTTATAGCAAATGAATGTTGACAAATTATCATCAAAATTTTACAGTGTCTGTCAACAACATATTGTTATCAGATTTTGTCTATATCATTCATCATTCAATTGATATACTATACACAACATCCATATCCATTCACAAACATAATTTATAGTAAAAATTAGCAATCAATATACAATCCCAACATTAGTGCAGTATCAGACTTTTATCAATAACAGTCAAAATACCATAAATAGCAAAATATAAGCAAATATTCAATTATCAATAGTAAAATACCATAAGCATATCAGCATCCATTTTTCACACAAGCACATAAGCAACAAAATTAAGTTAAAGTGTTCAAATGCCATCATGGCACAAACAATAGGAAAACAAAAAACAACAGTTGATATTCCTAAATTGCCCTTGGTTCATTTCTGCTTCCTTTCTTTCCTAAATTCCTGGTACCTCCACCTTAACATTTTTTTTAATTAATTTCTTAGTTCATTCTCCCCCTAAGGTTCTGCCATACTTCTCCCCCTTTTTGTCATCATCAAGTCCTAAGCATGTTTTGAGGAGGATGAGGGAGACGACTCATCAGTGCCATATTGGACATCTAAGGGTTGAGGAGAGGATACTAAAGGTAATTCTTGGGAAAGGGGATTAGGTAAGGGTGTGTCAGACACTTCAAGTGGTTATTGTGGAGAAGAAGCTGTTGCTGGCTTGGACTTTTCTACTAATCTGGAGGACTTCTTTCTTTTGAGGAATGTTGTTTTTGTTGCCATTATTTTCTTCCCTTTGGCAGGTGGTTTTGTCTTTGTCTGTGGTGCTGCAGCAACTTTTTGTTTCTCTTTTCCAGATTTTGCTTTCACTCTAGGGGCTGGCGGAGATGCTGTTTGTTGAGCTTTTTCCTTAACTACCTCTTTCTCAACTTGTTCCTCTTGAACCATTTGATGGAACAATCTCATGATTGAAACCTCTTCAGAATGTGGAGGAGATGGTTGAGGTTCTGGTTGAGGCTGGGGTTTAGTAGGGATATTTTCTTGATCAGATTCAAGCACCTTAGTACCTTGATCAAATTCATCCTTATCTTGTAGCTCAGATGAGGGTGATTTTCTTGGCTGTTCCTCTTTTGGCTCATGACCTTCAGCTTGAACACCATAACTTGCACCATGATGAGCAGACCCTTCTGCTGGCAAAGCTGAACCTCCAGCACCTCGTTGTGCTGGTGCAACACTTAGTGTTTCAGAAGAATCTGCAGTAACAGGTTTTGATGGGATTTTTTCTTTTCCCTTCAGTTCATTTTCCAGTTTAGCAATTTTCTTTTCAATTTTCTACAATCTAGCTCTTTGATCAGTGAGCTTTCCATCCATCCTCATTAATAGATTGAAAATCATTTCACTAGAAAATTGTGAGGATGTTGCCTCTGTTGGTGCTGGTATTGCAAAGACCTTGGGTGTTTTAGTAAATTTGTCTCCATCCAACTTGCAACCCATTTTAGGTAGACTACCTAAGTAGATAGCTTGGTCTCTATTCTTCACCATATCAAGTTCATATCTTTTTGCCCAGACTCCCTTTTTCTACACTAAGGATATGATAACATTTCCATAAGGCAAATTAATTTTCTCAAGCTTGCATGCTCCTTTCATCTTTTCAATCATGAATCTGCTTAGGTTCAGAGCAACCCCACTAAAAGCATGTTCCATCAGCCAAAGATCTTGAAGGCTGATGTAGCTTAAACTCCCACTTCTGCCATGGATATTTGTTGCAACAAAGTAGTGCAGAATTCTTATCTGGGGATTGGTTATCAAACCAGCATTGCTCTTTGATGAAAACTTATCTTTTCTCCACGTAATGATTTCCCACAAAGAGGATGGGTCATATTTCTCTAGGAATTCGAACTCTCCCTCCTCACATTCAACTTTCAACAAATTACCAAGATCATCAGCAGTAACCACAAATTCTTTACCATTCAAAAATACATTTAGTCCATTTTCAATGTAGTCATCAGAATCATCTAGTTCTTCCTCTCCTAATGCTATACTAGTATAAAATTCTTTCACCGAGTTGGCACTGTAGGTATGCTTGTCAAAATGGGCCTAGCCTATTGGGGCGGCCTATTTTTTTATCAAATATGAGGTGGGCTGGGCCTAAAGTTTTAGGCCCATATTTAAATCGGACCTAAATAGGCCAGCCCACCAAATCAGTGGGTTAGGGTGGGCTGGGGCAGGCCAACCTTGTGGGCCAAAAAAATAAATAATTTTAATTAATTTAATAATTTTATATATTTAATTATATAAGATTAATAATTTAATTACCAATAATATTGTTTATTTTATATATTTTAATGTGTTTAATCTTTACTTATCAAATTAATAATTTTAATTTATAAATTAAATCATAAAATAATTTTATTATAAAATTATAAAAATGATTTTTTTGAAAAAAATAAAAAATAAGCTGACCCAACCCAACCCATGGGTTAGCAAGGGGTGGGCTGGGTTGAGATTTTGATGGCCCATATAAAAAATGGGCTGGCCCGACCCGACCCATATTTTCTTAGCCCACAGGGCTTGGGCTAGGCCAGCTTATAGTGACAACTCTAACTGTAGGATCTATTATTAAATGTGTTATACTCCTTCAGTTTCAATTCATCAAAATAATCTGATAGACTAGTCTGAATTTTTGGATTTTAACTAAAACTCTCCCAATCAATGTATTTCTCGTAGGTGATAGAAGCATTCTCTATTTTTCTAAACTTCTCTTCATGCATTTTATTTCTGAATTTAGAAGAAGAGGTAGTACCTTTCTCGGGCATTGTATCCTTGTCCTTCTTCTTCTTCTCTGATTTCTGCTTCTTTTCTTTCTGTAATATCCCTGAATTCTCAACCATTGAAGCAGACCCAGTTTTTTGTTACTTCTTCTGCATTTCTGCTTCTAACCTTACTTTTAGTAGCCTTTTTCTTTTCTTCTTTTCAATAATTTCTTTTCTCTAATAGGTTTTTGTCATTTTGATTTGAGAGATTTTTGATAGGGGTTTTGAGGTTCTAAGTTGTAAGGGTTTTAGTTATATGAGAGTCGATTTTAGAGAAGAAAATGTAAAAAAAATGGGTTTCAGTTTTCAGATGATCGATTTTCAAGGGAGAGAGAAATTGTCAGCAGTTTTATTTCTTCTTAAAAAATCATCCGCCTCCCCCTTTAATATTGCCTCATTTCATTTGCTAAAATTTCAAAAATTCCCTTTAAATTTTGGTTATTCACTTAGGCAGTTTTTCTCCTTTCTTTATTGCCTGGTAAACACATTCTTTTCATTATTTTATTCCTTCTTCATTTTATTGACTGAGTCTTACTATTTAATGTTAACGGAACACTCTTAGTTGACTAAGATTTATCTTAGTCGACTAAATGCGTTCTGTTTTATGTGCATGAGCCAAAAATTTTCTCACAACTCCTGCAAACTAATCATTCCTAAATTCCTTTTAATTTCACAGAATCTATCTTCATTTAGAGGTTTGGTAAAAATAATTGCTAATTGACGCAAAGTATTCACAAATTCAATCTTAATATCACCTTTTACTACATGGTCTCTAAGAAAATGGTGCCTAATCTTAATGTGCTTAGTCCTAGAATGGTGCACAAGATTTTTAGATATATTGATTGCACTTGTGTTATCACAAAAGATTGGTACATTATGGATTGTAATTCCAAAATCTCTTAGTTGTTGTTTGATCCATAAAATCTGAGCACAACAACTACCTAAAGAAATATACTCTACTTCAGCTGTTGAAAATGCTACAGAGTTTTGTTTCTTACTTGACCAGGATACTAGCATACTTCCTAGAAATTGGCATGTTCCATTAGTACTTTTTCTATCAGTTTTGTTTCCTGCAAAGTCTGCATCCGAATAACCTACAAGATCAAATGATGATTCTCTATAATAACATAATCCTAATGTTTGTGTTTCTAAGAGGTATCTAAAAATTCTCTTAACAGTAGTTAGGTGTGATTCTTTATGCTGTGACTGAAATCTAGTACACAAACACACATTAAACTGAATATCTGGTCTGCTTGCTGTTAAGTAGTGAAGTGATTCGATCATACCTCTATAGAGCTTTTGATCAATACTTTTTCCTTTCTCATCAGCATCAAGTTTGGTGGATGGACTCTTTGATGTGGAGATTGGTTTCAGCTTCAGCATATCAAACTTTTTGAACATATCTTGAGTGTATCTTTCTTGGTTGATGAAGATTCTTTCCTCACTTTGCTTAATTTGAAAACCAAGAAAGTACTTCAACTCTCCCATCATGCTCATCTCAAATTCACCCTGCATTTCTTTAGCAAAGTTCTTGCATAAAGCCTCATTAGTTCCACCAAATACAATGTCATCCACATATATTTGTACAACAATTAAATCATTTAAGTATCTTTTTATGAACAATGTAGTATCAATGCTGCCTCTAATATAACCTTTTTCAACTAGAAATTTTGAAAGCCTTTCATACCAAGCTTTAGGAGCTTGTTTCAATCCATACAAGGCTTTATGAAGTTTGAAAACATGATCAGGTTTTTCAAAATCTTCAAAACCTGGTGGTTGTTCAACATACACTTCCTTTTGAATGAATTCATTTAAAAATGCACTTTTTACATCCATTTGGTACAATTTAAAATTCATGAAGCATGCAAAAGCTAACAATAACCTTATGGCTTCAATTCTAGCAACCGGTGTAAAGGTTTCATCATAGTCTATTCCTTCCTCTTGGTTGTATCCTTGGGCTACTAACCTAGCTTTATTTCTAACTATATTTCATTGTTCATCTAACTTATTTCTAAACACCCATTTTGTACCAATAATGGGGTGATTTGAAGGTCTAGGTACTAGTAACCATACACGATTTCTTTTGAATTGGTCAAGTTCTTCTTGCATGGCCATTATCCAACTTTCTTCATTTTCAGCTTCTTCAAAGTTTTTAGGTTCAATTTATGATATGATGGCTAAAAACTCACAAGTCTCTCTTGTTGCTCTCCTAGTTCTAACTCCTTGAGAAATGTCACCTATGATTTGATCTTGTGGATGGTCTCTTACAAATCTCTAACTCTTTAGAAGGTCATTATGCTCATTTTCTGTTCTTTGTAAATTTTCTAGAGGTGGAGTTTCATTTTCTCTTCTAGGTGAGCTATCTTCATTATTCTTATTGTTCTCTAAGCTCATTTTGTCCATTTGTTTTTCTAGGATTTCTACATCATCATCATCAACATGAATTTCTTTTTGTAAAGAATTTGACTCATCAAAAACTACATGGATTGATTCTTCAACAGTTAAAGTCCTTTTGTTAAAACTCTTATAAGCCTTTGAGTTTAATGCACGTCCTAAAAATGTTGCTTCATCACTCTTTGCATCACACTTTCTTAAGGGTTGTCTTCCATTGTTCAATACAAAACATTTATAGCCAAAACTTCTAAGGTGAGAAATATTTGGTTTTCCACCCTTGTAGAGTTCATATGGAGTCTTTGAAATCATGGCTCTAATTGAGACTTTATCAAGTATATAAGCTGCTGTGTTCACTACCTCAGCCTAAAAATATTTTGGAAGGTTGTTCTCACATAGCATAGTCCTAGCCATTTCTGTGAAGGTTCGATTTTTTCTCTCTACAACTCCATTTCACTAGGGTGTTTTAGGTGCAGAAAAATTATGATCCAACCCCTTTTCATTGCAAAATTTCTCAAATTCATCACATTCAAATTCTCCTCCAAGATCACTCCTTATGCTAACTATGGCTAGTCCTTTTTCATTCTCTACTTTCCTACAATGACTTATAAATGCTGATAGAGCATCATTCTTATGAGCAAGAAAATAAACCCAAGTGTACTTAGAATAGTCATTAACTATTACAAAGCCATAAGATTTTCCTCCTAAACTAGTTGTGCTTATTGGACCAAATAGATCAATGTGCAACAATTCAAGAGGTTTAGATGTTCACACAACTTTCTTAGCTTTGAAAGATGTTCTAACTTGTTTTCCTAGTTGGCAAGCATCACATATTTTATCATTTTTAAATTTTAAATCCGACAGCCCAACAATTAAGTTCTTTCTAATCAACTTTACATAGTATGCAAGCTTTACATGTCCTAATCTCCTATGTCATAACCAACTATCATTTTTAGCATTTGCAACTAGACATATTTCACTATTTATTTCAAGATCCTCAAGAAAAACAACATATATATTCTTCAATCTCTTTCCTACAAATGAGATTTTGTTTGTACCTATGTCTGTTACTTCACATTTATTTGAATCAAAACATACTTTAAATCCTTTGTCACATAATTGACTAATGCTCAATAAATTATGCTTCAAACCCTTAACTAACAACACATGACTAATTTGAGTTTAGGAGTTCTTACCAATCATACATATCCCATGAATTCTACCTTTTGAGTCATCACCAAAGGATACGGTACCTCCCTTTCTTTTGTCCAGCTGAGCAAATAACATTTCATCTCCTGTCATGTGTCGTGAGCAGTCACTGTCCATATACTAAGGCTTCTTCTTGTGTTGAGCTCTTGAACATGTCTCTTTTAAGTGCAGCTTAACCTACAAAACAAAATTTCAGTTTTTCTTTATAGGTACCCATACTTTGATGGGTCCTTGAGAGTTAGTTGCAATACAGGATCCTTTAGGGACCCAAATTTTTTTGACTTTTTGTAGGTTGCTTTTCTTAAAACAGTTATATGATAAATGTCCATGTTTTTCACAACTATAATATCTAGATGAGGCATTATTGAAATTTTTCCTAAAATATGAGTTCTTACTTGATGTTTCCCTTTTTGAATATTTGAGAGCTGTGTTTTCATCAAGTGTTTTTTTGCAAAGCTTCAGATTTATTGTCCAGCTCTAGTTTTAAAACTTCAAAATCTGTTTTTGAGTGTTCCAACTCAATTTGCAAAAAATTTCTTTGCTCAAAAACATAATTGAACTCTTGTCTCATCTTTTCAAATCATTTTCAAAAGATGTAGCCTTTTTCTTCAATGTTTTGTATTTTGAAAAAAGTTTTTCAAATTCATCATAAAGGCTGTCATACTCATCTTGCAAATCATCAATGGAAATATCACAGGGAGATGAGGATATCTCTGTTTCATCATCTTATGCCATCAGACAAAGGTTTGCTCTTTGCTTAGATTTTTCATCTTCAACTTCAGAGCTTGATGTGTCACTGTCCTACCATGCAGCTGCCATCATTGCTTTCTTGGATTTCTTGCTTTTCTTTGGAGTCTCATCTTTCAGCAATGGACATTCAAACTTGAAGTGGCCAGGTTTCTTGCACTCGTAGCAGATCAGCTCTTCATTTTTATAAGAGTCATTTTTGTTTTTGATTTTCCATGAAACACTTTGATCTTTTCTAAACCCTCTTCTAGCTAGTCTTCGGTTTTCTAAATTTTCTTCCAACTAGAGCTAACTCTTCATGATCATCACATGACAGCTCTTCCAACTCTTCTTCAAGGATGTTGGCTTTAAGTGCAATACTCTTTTTCTTTTCCATTGCTTCCCTCCTATCTTCTTCTTCTTCCTCTTTAAGCTCTAGCTCATGAGTAAAGAGAGAACCACAAATCTCATCTAAGGTAATAACATTTAGGTCTTTGGTCTCTCAGATTGCAATCACTTTAGACTTTCAATTTTTTGGTAGGCTTCTAATAAGTCTTTTAACTATTTCATGCTCAAGTACTGGTTTGCCTAGCTGACTTAATTTATTTATGATGTTTGTAAATTTATCTAGCATGCTGGTGATGTCTTGATCAGACTCCATTTTGAACATTTCATAGTTATGTGTCAAAAGGGCTATTTTGGACTCCTTGACTTGAGAAGTCCCTTTATGGATTATTCTAAGTTTATCCCACACTTTGTTTAGCTGTTGTACAACTTGAGACTTTGTTGAATTCAGTGGGGGTCAAGGCACAATGCAATGTATTGATGGCCTTAAAATTTGTTTGAACTTTCTTAGTTTCAGCCTCGGTCCATTTAGACTTCAGCTTTGGCATCAACTCATTGGTTACTACATTCAAAGTTGAGGGAATAAAGGGTCCATTAGTTATGACGTCCTACATTTCATAATCTATGGCTCTAATGTAAATTGACATCCTAGTGCTCCAATAAGGATAGTTAGAGCCATCAAACAGAGGTGGTCTGTTTATTAATTGTCCCTTAGCAACTATGGATTTTTGGAGAGCCATTTGGATCTTGCCAAAGGGTGTTAGACCTTAAGAACAGGGAACTAGCTTTGATACCACTTGTTGGTCCAAATAATATGTGCTAGAGGTGGGGTGAATAGCACAATTCGGCTCTTTCAAAAATTGTCTCTAAGTGTAGACAAATGCAAGATAAATGAGAGAAAGAAAAAAATAATAAAAACAGAGTAAACAAGATAGCAGAATTTAGAGTGGTTCTATCCAAGACCTACATCCACTACCTTGATTATCCAACCAAGGATTTTTCAAACAATCCACTAAGAAATGATGAAATTCACAAGCTTTCACCAAGTTTTACAATGGCTTTTACCAGGCTCAGCCAAAACCTTTTACACTAGTTTTTCTCGGGGTCAACTATAACCCAACGCCTAACTTTTCAAGGCTAAGTTAGAACCTTAACACATTCAAGCGAACCTAACTTGAAACAACCACTTAGAGTGACTCCCTCACTCTAAGAATACAAGAAGAGAAGTAAAAGAAAGTACCTATGATCACAACGTTGAGTGGAGAATACAAATACAAAAGATAGGCATTTAAGTGCAGTGAGGTGCAAAGAAGATTTTTTGAATTTGCTACTCTATATGACTCAAATCTCTTCCAAAACTTCCAAAAACTTATTTCTAACCGTTGGGAGACCTCTTTATACTTGGAGAAACAACTCTGATGGAAGTTTGGCAATTTATGGCTATTGAAAACAGTTGAGAGTTGGTTGTAGCCGTTAAACTGTCTTCTAGTGCTCTGGTTCAAATTGCAAACAAAGAGCTCTTAGTCGACTAACTTTAGTCTTGGTCGACTAAGTTGGTTCTGTCTTCTGGTCGCAAATTCTAGCAGAGAGCACTTAGTCAACTAACTTATTTCTTGGTCCACTAAGTTGGTTCTGTCTTGAAGTCCAGATTTTGACAGTAGCTTCTTAGTCAACTAACTCTCATCTTAGTTGACTAAGTTGGTTCTGTTTCTCAATATTCTTCAGCCCGCCATTTCTCCAATTTAAATTTTAGTCCACCAACATTCTTCATTATTTAACTAAAGACCTTTTTTTTTTTGTTGATCAATCATTTCTTCTTCATTTTCATGATTTTGATATACACATTTGAAAGGTTGATTTATTATTTTCATATGACTTTTTATCCTGCACATTTAGGTAGAAATGTTAGACACAAATGAAATGGAAATGTTTTATTATCATTAAAAACTAATGGAGCCAACATTACATATCCCAATTTGATCAGCTCTTTTATGGTAGTTAGCCTAGCAACTACCTCTACTTCAATAATCCCGCCTGCCACTACTTAAGGCTTTGTGACAAAGGAAAAGCTCTAAAAGTTACTAGATCAGAAGAATAAGAGATTCAGCTTTTCCAAATTTGATCTTAAATTTCCTTACCTAGCAAGTATAACGGATGAGATCACAATTCCAGTCAAAACAGTTTGATCGAATAATTAAAAAAAATCAACCAATCATAATTCCTTTTTGTTCTTGTTGTCATGCTCTTATGTTCACACATCAGTAACTCTCCGAATGCCTCCGATTGTCACAACCATCAAACCCCAAAGCTTTCAAGGTTCAAGGCTTCAAGGTCCCTCACAAGGCAAATGTTAAAGTTGTCGTGAAAGAACAAATATTGGAGTGGGGGATACCAATATTAATTATTTTTTACTTTTCATTGTTTGATTGAAGCCATTCTTTGGATAATAAAAGATTAGAATGACGCCTTTAATTGGCTAGAAAGTTTTATTTGATCTAAATAAAATGATTTTGTCTATTTAAATACAAAATGTTTGCACTATCAGTTAAGGAAGAAATTAATTAGGTTTTTTTTAATTTTTTTGTTTTAAATCTTTAAGTTAATCATTTTTGAGCATGTGATTGGGTAAAAAGGTAAACATATAAATCCTAATTAACAACATTTAATGCTACATCATTTGCCACATGGTAGTAACACCATCAAAAGAACAACCTGTCACATGATAGATGACATGGTATAAAAAGTGACAACTGATAATTGATTAATGGAAGTTAGTTAACCGTTAGTGAAAGAGGCTTATTTGACCTAAAATAGAAATTCAAGAGTTTAATTGAACACAATAATAAGATATGGCTTATTTAGGTACTTAGTCATAAAAAATCATAGCTGTACAAGTATGTTTGGTCGGGGGAATGGAATAGCCATTCCCCCCTATTCGTATTACTTTCTTAAAACTTTGTTTGCTTCATGAAAAGAAGCTAAAACAGCCATTACCGACTCCTTTTTTAATAATGGCTATTTCGAAAAAGAAGGAATAAGTTAAAAATGTTAATAGACAAAAATACATTTTATCAATTTTAAAAATTATCATGCTATATAAGATGCATTTATTCCTTTTTTCCATAATTTCTTTCTCTCTACCCACCTACCTCTCTCTTCTTAATAAATATTTTCTTTTGTTCTCATTTTCCCTTTTGTCTTTCTCTCCTCCCATTCTTGCCTCTCTCCTCTGTTAAATGTCCACCCACCACTAAACATGGCAATAGTGATAGTTGCAATGGCTTTAAGGTCGAATGTGATGTTCCCTTGCTAGATTCAACCCAAGAAACAACACATTTACATCCATGGCCAAATCCACGTGATCGAATTTGGCCCTTGACAACCATATCTGGTTAAGGGAAGCATCAATCTAACACCCTAGTGGTCGTAACCAACACTAGATTAGCGCTTCAATGTTGTTGCTGATTTCTCAGATAGTCGGCGATGGACATGAGAAAAGGAAAGAAAAATAAGAAAATGAGAATAAAAAAGGAAAAATGAATATAAAGAATAATAAAAAAATTAAAATAAAAAATATACTAATAATTTAATAATAAATTATTAGATTATTAATATTTTAAATCTTCAATGAAATTAGAAATTAAAAGATTAAAAAGTGAAAAATGCAAATAAAGAAAAAAAAGAAGAAATTAAAAAAAATCATGAGAAGGGTCGTCTTCATATGGACTCAATGGTCTAAGGGCTTTATTAGTAGGAATTAGAGATTGATCTAACTTAACTAAGGTCTTTATTAGTAGGAATTAGAGATTGATCTAACTTAACTAAGGTCTTTATTAGTAGGAATTAGAGATTGATATAACTTAAGGTGGCGTTTGGTACTTTACAATGCAATGTTATTGTAAGTAATGTGATTGCAAACAATGTGATTACAAGGAAGATAATATTGTAATTTTTTATATATAAGTAAAGTAATAATTAAAATACAGAGAAGATAACATTACAGCATTTGGTTTACAAGTACTTTGCTAGGAATGTAATGTTAATTTTCAAAATTATCCCTATTTTTTAAAATGCAAGTTTAATATACTTGTATTTTTATTATTAATTTTTATATAATATCATCTTTTACATATATTTTTAATATGCTATATTTTATTTTTATTATAGTATTATATATTTTATTTTCATTTTTAATATAATTTTCTATATTATATGTTATATTTTAATTTCTTTTTCCTTTAAAAGACTATAAATTTTATTGATAGTCACCATAACTATTGAAAATAATAAAAAAACATCATCGAAATCTATATAAAAAAAACAAATTATAACATATTAAATATTTTTAACAAAGTAACAAAGTTGAAGGACAAAAATGCCTTTAAAAACGTTGCAGAGTGCAATGCAATCTGATTGTATTGCAATCTTACATTACAGTAATTTATTGCAAAACAAACACTGCAACGTAATTTAATTGAGCACATTGTAAGAAATGTACTCCCACTTCCCTCATACCAAACGTTACCTTATATTCATTCAATCTTCATTTCATCATTATTTTTGCTACTTGCATTTTGTTATTTGCTTTTGCTTCCAAGGAAATTGCTAAAAAGCAAAAGCAAATGCAAATTGGAAAAAGAAATCATAATTGATTAAAAATGAATAAACACATAAAATTTAATACCAATCCAAACATAACTATTATACATAAAAGTTAAAGCATGCATTTTGTTCTCTAGAATAATTACAATGTTCTTTTTTAATTATTCAAAGACATTATTCGCTTTCATAACAAAAAAGTCTAACAAAATCATTAAACCAATGGAGTCTTAATACACCAAAATGTGAAAACAAGAAAAGGACAAAAGAAAAGGTCATGAGTAATTTGAAGAAAAAGTATCTTATCCTTTTTTTTTTAATGGTATATATGGGAGTTACAAGGGAGAGCAAGTATTCCAACCTTGGACCCAAGAAAGGTAATAATCGCTAGGCCAAGCCTGAATTGCTGTAAAATCATCCTATCCGATAAGTAGAAAAAGCTTAAAAAAGATATTTTCCAATAATGAATAAAGCAACAGAAAAGAAATCTATATTTGCATCCCTACATAAACTAACATGACACAAACATTCAATGGTGGATAAAGACTAAACATACCACTACGCACCGTAAACTTTTAGCAACCTAAGGATATGTTCAAACAAAAGAAAAAACTGGAGAAACAATTGAAAGAACTTGGAAGCAAACTTGTATTCTATCACCCAAGTGAAAGAACTCAAATGAAAACTTGTAATTCTATCACCAACAGTATTATTTCTTTCCCAATGACACAGAAAATAAAGAAACTTCACAGAGAACATCACTCTTGCTGCTGAATTAATGGAAACTATCTAAAATATTCCCAATGCACGTACTATCAGTTGCAACAAAAAGAAATCATGCATTTCATGATAATAAATAAAAAATTTCAACCAAAGGAGTTACAAGATCCCCTTTAGACAGGTTGAACAAATAAAAAATACCTGCCGATCACATTTTAGAAGGTGCTTTGCCAAAGCCTGACATGGGGTAACTGAACAGCTAGATGAGTTCATTTTTGTTACGAAGAGTTCTTCGGCCAAAAGAGTAGCTTCTTCCAATATATGATTACGGGGAAAGGCAGTTAAGCAAAGTAATGCAGCATTGCGAAGAAATTTCATCATTTCAGTCCTCTGAAGGATGCCTCTCGCACTGTCCCAAAGGAATTCCAAACTAAATTGACCAGATTTATTCTGTAATTTGGTCAAATCATCATGCAGTCTTCTCATATTTTCCCCAATACAATCTGGTAGCTCCTCCAGGCCAAGAATTTTCTCAGTCCAACTGGAACTGTTGGTACAAACCCTAGAAAGAAAAAGAGAGAGAGAGAGAGAGCAAGGTTGCTTTAAATGACTTTTCATTTAAACCTGAAATCGTTAATATATCCTTACTAACACATTTACGCGTCACGGTGTTACATGTTTGCACTCTCATGCAGCCATCCTTCTAAACAACCTAAAACCAGGTTACTCTTGATTTTGAACTAAAAAATAACCCTAATATGAAGCATCAGGCCTTGACAAGCTAAAACAAAAGAATATAGTACTGGCCCATTAAGTGCTCATACAAAAACATCAATCACCTTTAAAGACCAAAAATATGCATCTTCAGGTAGCTTTTTCACATGGAAAGCATCTTGAGGAAAAATTCTGACCATTGACAACGTCCAAAACAGAGAAAATTGTTGCAAATGAGTGTTTTCTGTGTAAGTCAACAGCATAATCAGTTTTCTTCCTGGGTAAAATCACTTTCTTCCTTCAAAAAATTTGAATATTCGTAATTCAAATATTTTAACTAGATTAGAGGTTCTAAGAGACAAATTCGAAGTGAATCCATTTTAGGAAAGTTGTCAAAGCAGACTAGATAATTACATATACCTAAAAAACCAATGAGTACTGTCAGATTCAAACAACTCTAAAAAAATTGGCAATGTTGAGAAAATTCAACCTAACTTTATGAATGCACAGTGCTGCTCAATTCTAATTACAAGAACAATTAACTCATACTATTTTCCTCTAGCAATACAAGCCTATTCATTACACAAGCACTCTTTCATAAATGCACGAAAAAGTGGTTATCATCCATTAGATTATGCTACCCCTAGCATGTGGGGATCCAGTCAAATCAAATTAATTACCTGTGTGTATAAGATCACAAGTAACAAGCTATAACTACCGTTAGTCATTCTTCAAGCCTAAGCATACCGTAATTCTATCATATAAACCAAACAGAAAATTAAGAAAGCATGTGAAGACTGGGATAAACCATCATCTGCCCACATATTTTCCAGTATCATATGTGAGAACCAAATTTTAAATATTGTTTTGTGTGTACATGAGTATATGTGCATGTTACAAAAACAGACAAAAAGGACAAGATGGTGGAGAGTTTATCACAGAACAGTGATGAAGCAAGACAGCAAAAGACAGATTTGACACAAGAATGCATCACATTATTCAAAGGTGAATAATGTGAAACTTACCAAGAGGAGATTTTCCCACCATAAAAATCAATGAACTGGAATACTAGAGATAAGCGAGCCTCTGCTGAGCTCAGAGAGAACAAGTATTCACTTATGTCTTCATACAATATCTCTCTCATAAATTGTCCATCCACTTCTCCATCGGGTGTCCCATGAATAGTAGTAACTGCACCTGTTTTATACCAGCAAATTAACTACATGTGAATATTTGCTCCAGATAATTGCAAATCATAATGTGAAAAAATATACTTACACGTTACAAAAATAATACTACAAAATATGTATAAATCTTGCAATGTTACAATTTATCTCAAAATAACAGAGATTAAATACTGTAGGAATAGGGACATATTAACAACAAAATATAAGCTTTTATATCCATATACCATAAACATTATATTTTGCCTAAAACAAAACAAATTGTTTAAAAAATGTAAAAATAATTACAAAGTAATAACAAAACAGACCCAAAGGAAAGCAGATCCTTAGTCCTAAATATACAGTCCAGATGACAAGTGAGGTTTCTTTGTCATTATAAATGAGAATAAATCAATACAAAAAAAATGATGTCAAAAGAACAAGAACAAGATATAATATCCTAGAGAGTACAAATATAAATAAAAACTAGAGTAGCCAAAAGCTATAAACTTAGATGCTCTCCACATATTTCCAGAAAAAATTAGAATTGGCATAAGCTCTGATAGTAAGTTAAGAGTGAAGAGTACATAGAGACAAGCCCAAGTTGAAAAATTTGAGATTGATGCTTGCATGATAAGTCATTTTACCAGAAAAAAATTTAAGTGTACATTTTAACCCTTTCCATATAAAATAAAAATATGATGTAAACCTCATATACATCCACAAGTATCCAAACAAGCCCACTTGGAGTAAGGCAGAAGAGTGCACACGAATATGTACATACATACATACATACATACATACATACATACATATATATATATATATATATAGA
>NC_030855.1:8229431-8242743 GCF_000208745.1 Theobroma cacao | reverse complement strand
AAAAAAAATGACAAGTAGAAGATAGAATTCACATATGACATAACAAAAAAAAAATGATTGATGGTTTGTAGAAATTTATGAAAGAAAATCTATAGTGATTTGAAACATATGAGTAAATAAAATAAAAATTAAAAATTAAATAAATATAAATAATAATAATAATAATATAAATTGAAAGAAAAAATTAAAAAAAAAACTTTAAAACTGAGTCAAGCCTATAAAATTATTTTGTTATTTTTTATTTGTATTAATTATTAAATAAAAAATTATTTTGGGAGGGCTATTAAGAAAATTTATAAAAAATTTATATATTATGTAAAAAAATTTAAAAGTTTGGGAGGGCCATCCTCTAGGAGGCTCCGCCTTTAAGTAGCATTTGGTACTTTACAATGTAATGTGATTGCAGGTAATGTGATTGCAAGCAATGTGATTGTAGGAAAAATAACATTGCAGTGTTTGGTATATAAGTAATGTAATGATTAAAATGCAACGAAGATAACATTGCAGTATTTGTTTTACAAGTACTTTACAGGTTATGTAATGTTAATTTTCAAAACTACCCTTATATATCAAAATACAAGTTTAACATGTATTCTTTTATTGTTCATTTTTATATAATGTCATTTTTAAAATATATTTTTAATTAAATATAATTTATTTTTCATTTCATATTACAAGAATATATTTTATTTTTATTTTTAATATAATTTCTTATATTTTATATTTATTTTAAATTTTTTCTTTAGAAGATAATATTTTATTTTTATTTCTTAATACCCGTTTTATATGTATACATTAATGTGATAGCTTCCTACTATCAATTGCAATGGTTTCCTACCATCAAGACCAATTTTACCCTAAACAAATAAAAAAAATGGGAGGTCAAATCTTAAAAAAAAGGCAAAAAAAGAATAAAAATTCAAATTTAGGGCTAAAATGAGGTTTTTTGGGGTCAAAACGGTGACAAACTGCCTCAGGTTGTTTGTCAGCGCGTAGATCTCGAAAGTTACATGGATTCAAAAAAAAATCACCCTGATCGAACAACCGAGCACAAAGTTACGACCTTTTAAAGTTGAGACCACTTTGTGACCAAAAACAATCAAAACATTGTAACCTCTTTTAATTTAAATGCAACGTTGGGTTTAGGCCCACCCAAGAGTCCTCATAAGAGCAAAATGAACTAGAAGAATGAGGGGACTAAGCCCTCTACGAGAAACCAACCGAGCTCCTACAAATTTTCCAAAAAAAAAAAATTCCTATCCAAAGACCCAACCTTAAAAAAAGGTAGAAACAAAAACACAAGGCTCCTTCCTTGATAAACCAACGTACTAAGCAGTTGGATTGCAAGCCGTCAATTAAAACATATAACATTCTTTACTAACTAGTCACGCAATGCCTTACTAACAAGTCACGCAATGCCTTAATAACAAATCACGCAATGACTATCAACTAGTCATGCAATGCCTTATAAAAAACTAATCACGTAATTTTCAAAGTAAGTCACGCAATTCTCAAAGTAAGTCACGCAATTCTCAAAAAAAGTCACGTAATACCTTATCAAAAACTAGTCATGCAATGCCTTATCAAAAACAAGTCACACAATTCCTAAAGTCAGTCAAGCAATTCCCAAAGGAAGACACGTAATGCCTTATCAGAAACTAGTCACACAATACTTTATCAAAAACTAGTCATGCAATACCTATCAACTAGTCACACAATACCTTATCAGAAACTAGTCACGTAATACTTTATCAAAAACTAATCACGTAATGTCCAAAGTCAGTTACGCAATGCCTATCAACTAATCACGTAATGTTTTATCATAAACTAGTCACGCAATGACTTATTAGAAACTGTCACGCAATGACTATCAAAAACTAGTCATGCAATATCCAAAGTCAGTCGTGCAATGCCTTATCAAAAACCAAGCACAAAGAAGGTGGCCATGTCTTGACGGTATCATGGATTTGGCAATGCTAGGTACGAGTTCTGCTGCTTTCAGCATTTCTAATTGGATAGAACTTGAAAACTATTTGATTACCCATATTTTGTTGAGGGAATAAAAACCAAAAATTGCAACACCAAAAATTACAACCAAACACGCAACGTTTTATTTCGTCACAATTACCTGTGCCTCTTGTTGAAGATTATTAAGGGTCAAATTGTTTTAGTGATAAATCCTAAAATATAAATATGAAGAAAACCCAAATTAACAGAAAAAAATCAGATTAAAAAATACAATAAGAAGATAAAAAAAGGAGAAAGAAAAAGAAGAATGAGAGATTTCAACCCACAATTTCAGAAGATGAAAAAGCAGAGCTAGAAGAAGAAAGAGCGACTTTAGCAAAATGGAGAAGAAGCAACAGACCCTCAACCCCAAAAACGATGCTTTGCTTCTAATTGTGAGTAATTTTCTTAAAAGATAATAGGTAAAAATGTCCTTAAAGACATTACAGAGTGCAATATAATGTGATTGGTTTTGAACTGCAATCACATTACATCCATTGGCTAGAATGTGATTGCATTGCAATCTTACGTTACAGTGGTCTGTTACAAAACAAACACTGCAATGTAATCTAATTGGACACATTACAGAAAATGTGACTTTACATCCCTTATACCAAACGCGACCTTAGTGTCTTGCTACAGTCAGGCATTAGTTCAAACCAGCAACAAGACATGGAGTTGTGCAAATGAGACCACCTCTATGTGGCCAACGTGCCAAAAGGATGCATGTTTTTGGTGAGCACACTTACGCACGCACATGCAATAGAGAGAGAGAATGAGAGTCAAAATTAACCTTTCCATAACCCCCCGATCCAATATCATTGGCTTCTGAAAAATTGTTTGTGTATTTCTTAAGCTCTTCAAAAGAGAAGCACCTTGCTCCTTTTAACTGAGGTATGCTACCACTGCTCTTCTTAGAATCCCAGTGTGCTGTGTTTTTACAGTAGAGAATCAATCATAAGCCCCAGATATTCCATACAATCAACTTGAAAAGGCTGAGTAAATGAAATGCTTATCATACCAAAAGGATTGCTCTCTTTGGTTGCTCTTTCTGCTCTCTTCTTCTGACGATAAGCATAAGTCCCAGCGAGCACTAATAGTAAAAGCAGCAATGAAGCACCAGCTGCTGCTCCTATTTTGATGGCAATGCTAGATTTTTTTGAGTTGGCAGGTTCGTCTGGATGAAAACACACATACTTAGAAAAAGATGAATCTAAATAAACAGAGAAATTTACAAATTCATTTTACTTTTATTCTATAAGAATTACCAGAAAAGTGCTCATAATTGTCACCAATAAAAGTATAAGGTCCAAAGAGCTCTCTAGGAGCCCTGAAAGTCGGGTTGCTAAGTACAAATGCAATCATAAAAATTCCGGTTCTATTGAAACTGCTTTGGCCATACGGAAATACAGCAAGGTCCAATAGATGATATTCAAATAAATCCATTCTTGGATCACTTAGTGAAACAGAATCCACTGGAAGTTGATGGGACTGGAAGAACTGCATCAATTGCCGCTCTAGAATTTCATATGGAGTTGAGGTTCTAAAGTCTGAGAAGGAAATGCCTCCGAAGAGTAGTGTTCCTGTATATGGATGTGCACATTTGCATGTGGGGCTCGAAATTTGATCTGAACTGCATGAAACAGGCAGACAGTTCTTTGAAGGGGGGGTTGAATACAAAGGCCCAGAATTTGATGGGGGAAGTTTGCAGTAAGTGCTTCTTGTTTCTGTGGCCGTACATACTGGATTATCCACAAGTCTGTAGAAATTGGTAAAAAGAGCTTCAGTGATGTTTAAAACACTAATAATTTTAACATTAACTAGATGTATCTGCGGGCAATTTAACTTACAACGAGTATGAGAATCCAGGCCTACTTATTCAGCAAAATAGAAACGAAAAAACATGTCCAGAAAAATGTTAAAGAATTCTGGCTTACATTATGTCAAATTTGTATGATCTGCCTCCGTCATCGAAACCAGTAATGGAATTGTACTGCAAATCTATGGTTTTCAGCTGGTTGCTAAAGCTTGGCCCAATCTCCAAGGTACCATTAAGTTGGTTGCCTTTTAGTACCCTGTCAACAAAATAACAGCGAAAGGGGGCAAAAATCTAACTATCATATCCAAATTGTGACAACTATGTGACATTTTTTATTTGGATCCATATTTTTCAGTACAAATGGTGCTACATAAGGTCAAGTTTACTCACACAGTCTGCAAATTTGGAAGCTCAAAGATTGAGGCAGGAACTTGACCTCGAAGTTGTGTATGTTCCATCCTTCTGCCATACAAATAAATTGATTATTCTGCTGTCTACATAAAAATACCTGTGAGAAAGAAGATATACAGACAGAAGTACTTATGATATTAAAGAATGATGGTCCTCGGCTAAGTCGAATGGTAGAAAAAGGACTTTGGTCCTACGGTTATAACAGTTACGAGATTTCAATGTTCAGTTTAATTTCATGTTCCTGTGTTGGTACAGAAGGAACAAGAGAGAGAGAAAAAGGAAAATACAATGTTGTTAAGGCTCGCAGGGCTGGAAACCATGAAGGAACATCTGCTAAATCAAAACTATTATTACCCAAGTATCTGCACAATCATGTAAGAGAACAAAGATTAGTAATGACAATAAAATTGCGTACGGTTACTAAACAAGATAGCCATGATGAGCAGCATTTCACTTGGATACACACAAAAATACACAAGGAACATGAATAAGAAAACAGGGGCAACCAAATGTGGTTTGAGAAGACTAAAGAATGATTATATTATGGGTAGAGTTACTAAAGCATTTCTTACTTACAAGGTGTTCAAACTGTTCATGCCGGTAAGGTCAGGCAGAGGGGCGGTCAGTTTATTGTTGGACAAAAACCTGAAAATCAACACCAAATGCTCTTCATTAAGAGAAGATAATAGTTTCCTTCCCTCCTAGAAAAACAAGTGCAGAAGACTATCAGCCTTTTCTGTTCATAGCTTACAAATATTGAACTCTTGAAAGGTTGTTGAGATTCAAAGGAAGATGCCCATTTAGTGAATTGTTGTCAAAGCGTCTGTAGCCAAAACAATAAATTCATCTCTCATCATCAAAAACCCTGTAGAAATTCACTTACAGCAAAAACTTCAACAAGAGTTCACTGTAGTACTTGATCTAGATACTCACACCACTTCCAGAGTTTGCACAAGTCCAAGGGTGGAAGGAAGACTTCCAGTAAGTTCGTTGCTTTCAAATAGCCTACCAGAGAGAGAGGAAAACGAAATGTAACAAATCTACAAAAATTCATGCTGTTATTTCTTGAATTTCATCACATTAAAGCAAAGATTAGGAGGAAGGAGCTTGCAGACAAATTTGGAATTCTTTAAAATAAAATAAGAGAAAGAATTCAGAGTCTCTCTCTTTCAGAAGGGTGGCTTAAGATACAAAGAAGAAGCACCCTCTTATACAGGCTGTTAAAGGTTAAGAGAAAAATCATTATTTAGAGAAGAAATTCGTTATATTTATGCACCTTTCCTGTAGTTTAGAATACAATGTGCCTTTTGCAAAGCACATTCTAGGTAAGTCAAGAAATATATTGCAAAACCTACTTGATAGAAAACTGAATGAAACTTACAAATGTATAAGAGTCATATCTGAGCTGAAAAGTTGAAATGGAATTTGGCCAGAGAGTTTATTCTTTCCGAAATGGCTGTGGATGATGGAGAACATCATTACTATGAGGAGAATATAACCATTGCAAGAAAAGAATCAAAACAAACGTAAACTACAACGAAATTCGACATACAAGTGTTGGGTATGAATCAACATGTCAAGCCCTGGTGTAGATACATTTGAAACTGGAATTGGTCCTTCTAGCTGGTTGTCGGCCAGATCTAACCAAACAAGATTTGATAGTTTACCAATGGACGGTGGAATACGTCCAGTGAAGCCATTAGAATTTAGGGATCTGCAGGCAATATAGGCCAGCATGAAAGAAGTACTCTGATTGAAAGAGGTAAAAGAATAACAAGTAGAAATAGTGAAGCCAAAACAACATACAACCCACGATCATGGAGCCTAAAACCGAAGTTTTATTGGATACTAATGTAATGCCCTTCACTTAATAGTCATACATGGCAAATCACCAGAATCCAAATGGAATTGCATGTTTGTTAGTCACTGCAGGGAATAAGCATTAAAGGTCAAATTCTTACAGGAACCTCAGCTGCGAAAGAGATCCTATTGAATCGGGAATTGGACCATTGAAACCACAACCAACCAAGATTCTGCGATATTATACAAAGAAAAGAGGTCTTTTAAGGGAATTGCAGAACAAATTTGCTTCCAGGTGATGCTTTGGCAGGAAATGGATCTACTTACAAGTTTGTTAGATTCTTTAAATTCCCAATCGATGCTGGAAGAGATCCTGTGAGACCTTGGTTGTAGGATAGATCCCTGAAAAAAGAAGCCACATCAGAGATGTTATAATAACTATGGTAACGATTGCCACTAACTAAAAATTGATAAATTATTTATTGAAAGAAATTAAAGAAACGAATTCTTTTTTATTTATAGCTCTACCAGGATTAACATATCCCTTGTATTCAAAGAGCAAACCTTTAGATACCTGAACATTGAAGTCTCCCAAGAACAATAATAACAAATAAAAATAATTTAAAAAGAAGAAGAAAAAGATACACAAGTGCTGCAATACTCAAAAAGCTAACATTTACATGTTGAAAAGAAAAAAAAAAAATTGTTTAGAAGGATGGTTCAGACAAACTAGCTGCAAAATGACCTCCATGAAGAACAGAGCGAGACAGTGGGCAAAAGGACCTACACTTGCTGTAATTCAGATAAGGTCGAAATGTCTCCTGACAGCCGTCCTACTAAGTTCATGCTTGGCAATATTCTGAAATAGATAATTGTTAGATAAGATCCCAAAGCTGGAAGAACCAAACTAAGCAATCTTTCATGCACATTAAAAGGTAGAAGCACCAACAACTTACATTGAGGTCACACGTGAATCAGTGCAACTAATTCCAACCCAGCCATCACCACAAGGGTCCCCACCCACCCAACTGGGAGGTACATTTTCCCACTCAGCGGCGAGAGATTTTAGAGCAGTAGCTGCAGAAGAATTGGACAAAAGTTTCCCTTGATCAGAAATCAAAGCTGAATTCTAAGGTAGCATTTCCGTAGCATTTAAAATAGCCCTTGAATTTGACCGTGGTATAGGCACCTTCTGATAGTGGATTTCTTTAAAGGGTTGACCCCAGACCAAGTAACTAATAGCTACAAGCATTTTAGAGTCAAGATGATGAGACCATCCTGATAAAATTAGCAGAATTCTTCCTTCCAAAAGACTTGACTAGTGTTCAATATTCAGTTCTTAGTAGGCAAGTTCATTTTTGCAAACACAGGAAGAATAATATCGGTATTTAGAAAAATAGAGGTAGATCAGATATTCTCGTCAGCTCAACTTAACTACTAAAATACATGTTATATGTGAGAATGTGCAATCTTCAAGCACATATCACCTTTGCAATAAGTTAAGAAACTTAGATAGCATTTTTATAAGCAAACATATTTTCTCCAAAGTAAAGCTAAAGAATAACAAAATTATAATAATTAGAGGCAAACGTACAATCACCAAAATCAGTTGTAGGTGCTACGATATAGATTTGAATAAAAACAACTAGCAAAAGTGACCAAATGGCTGAACCCATTAGTGAGATAAACCAAAGGTTTCAGATTCTGGGGCTGAAGAGCTCACAAGTATTTCTGTTCTGTTTCTAATTTTGCATAAAACAGAATACCCATTTTACATCAACCAGTAACCAACACGAAAGAAAGCATCCAACTTAGAAACATTCGTCTAAGTTGTGCAGTCATATTCGTCTCCAGGAAGTCCTTCTCAAAGAAACATTCAAACCAAGAAAACAGCATAGACATAGTAGCCATGACATACTCGGGCAGTCTGGTCCTATTCAGTATCATATTCAACGTCCTTAACTCACGGTTGGTTATTAATGGAAAAGACAAAAAAATAGAAAAGAAAAGAAGAAAATGAAAGATTTTGGAAGACGTGATAATCTTCTTTGAAACTTTGGAGAGCTTAAAAATGAAATTTGGCACCTTTGCTTCCAATTCAGGGGTTATATTTTAGAAATGCAAGCGAAACGGACGTGTGTTAGGCTGCTTTTGTTGATCTAAAAGGATAATTCAAGGGGAAATTAGGCACCCATCCGCTGTGTTTTCCCAATTTAAACACAATCTTCTGAATGGATGAGATCAAAATTCCAGTTGAAACGGTTTGATTGGACAATTAAAAAAAATCAGCCAATCATAATCCCATTTTGTTCTTGTTGTCATCTTCTTATTTTCACAAACCAGCAACTCTCCATTTTGTAGCAAATGCCTCCGATTGTCACGACCGTAAAACCTCAGAGCTTTCAAGGTTCAAGGCTCCAACGTCCCTCACGAGCCGCTGCCAGTCCATTCGTTTTTTCTCTTTTCTAATTTCCCACCGCCCTCACGGTAGCTTTGATTTTTTTCTTACCCAATTCTTGTTTTTCCTTTTCTTTATTGAGAAAAATTGCAATCAAGTGTGTCATATTTTATACAATAAAAGCTATTTGACTTTTGAGGTACCAGGGGCAACCTGTCTCTAACATACTTAAAAGTTTAAAAAAGACTTTTGGACTTGATCAAATGTTAATTTTAGAGTTTAAAATTATTTATGTGAGTTATAAAGATATGAATTTTACACAAATTGTATGCATGAGTATTTTATATTTAGTTCACCTATAACGCGTGAATCATACTCTAGTATAACTAACAGAAACTTGTTACAGTAACTTGTTATGCGGACCTTACTACACCATTTCCTTTTGATGTTATATTATGGTTTGTAATCAATTTTATGAGATTTCTCGTATAAAGTATACAATATAATAATAATTATAGAACATATCATTCATGTTATAAGCAATTTTGTATTTTATAAAAATTTTAAATTTAATCTTTATACAATAACTTTGAAAAATCAAGTCTATATATCTTTAAATTTATCAATATCAATTTAATTATTAGCATCATTAAAATTTTTAGGTTAAAATTGATGCGTAATTTTGATTATGATAACCTAACATTAATTATGTTAATGTGACCTATACTTAACTTTTGATAACCTATCTATAACACACTTAAAAGTTTCAAAAGGGTTTTATAGTTTAATCATATGTTGATTTTACAATTTAAAATTGTTAACGTTAATTATAGAGTATGAATTCTACATGAGTCATATGCATAAGTATCTTATGTCTAGTCCGTGTATAACACACGAATTATACTACAATATAACTAAAAGATACAGTATAATAATAATAATTACAAAACATATCTGAAATGCCCCATATTTTGATATAGTGACAAATAAAGCTTATTGGATGTGAATTGAGGCATAATGAGGTATTTTGAGAACCAAAGAGACAAGATAAAATTTTTAAAATAAAATAATATTTTATTAATGAAATAATATTAAAATATTAATATTTAGCTCGATGTCGAAATCAGTCATGAAGAAGAATCATATTGTTGATCCAAGTGGGGGAGAAGATGTCAAGCCTGACTCTATAAAATATTTGTCATGACATACATGTGATGGATAACATGTTTGCATGCTAGGAGAGTTTCGAAAAATTTACAAAAGTCGGTACTATACCTAGAGGTACAACAAAATTGATTTAAACCTTGAACTATATCAAATAGAGAATTTAAGATGAAATTGAGAATTTTAAAGTCCCAGAATGATTTAATATGGGGATTCGGAGTTCGATGATCAATTTGGAGTCAAATCAAAATTTTCACTATCTAGGGGTAAAATGGTAATTTTGCCACTCGAGGACAAAATGGGAAATTTTTTGAAAGATTTTGATCATATATGACTTATTGGAGTATGATTTGAGGTTGAGAAGTGAAAACTTTGTAATCCCGGTATTTTTTGGAGCATAGGGGTAAAATGGTAATTTGCCACCCCAGGGGCAAAATTGTAATTTTACACACCCAACACTTATCCAGCACATGGATTTTACCCAATATTATCATGGATAATCGAAGAAATTTATATGGTGGAGAGAGAAAGCTTAATAGTTAAGAAATGGCACATGGACCAATGGTAAGGTGACACATGGAAAAATCTCATCCATTAATTATTTGGCTTATAAAATAACACAAATCAGCTCATTTTCTCCTTATTATGGCCGGCCATAGCAAGAACAAAGAGAGGAAAAGAAGAACAAGAACCCTAGGTGGGAAAATTCAAGGAAAAATTAGTGGATTTCAAGTAATCAAACAATCAAAGGTAAAATTTATTGATTTTGACTTGTGATCTACCTTTCCCATGCATTTCTCCTTATTTTTCATGGTTAGATTTCATGTTTTCATGGTGAATTTATGGCTAGTTAAAATGGGCATGGAGAGAGAAAGATGTTAGATTGATTTGATTTTAAGTTATGTTAGTGTTTTTAGTTAGTTTAGTATATTTAGAAACAAAACAACAAGAAAAGAATTCATTTTCCCCATCAACCATCAATAGCCAAATTTCCTAAGGAGGATATTGTGGCTAAAATTGATGATATTTCATGATATTTTGGTGATATTTGATGTTTGGTGAGATTAGAAATTAAATGGGAAATTTTGGTGTGAAAATATGAATTTTTGCTCAACGTATAGACAAGTGTGATTATTGACCCGGGATTGATAAATTGAATCTCATTCACAGTCACTGAGGTAATTTAGGTATAATTGGAGTGTAGATAGTGAGAAGAATTGATTTGGAGTTAAGTTGGAGATTTTAGCCAATTACACCGAGAATAGTGCGAATTAGGTCGAACACCGTATTTAAACGGCTATTCAGACATTTTGCATCACATTTCGTGCATTCATATAGATTTATAGAGCCTGAAATAGTTTATGATAAATTAACACAATTTATTAAAATTCATGTCACGTATGATGTATAGGTGGTGAGCCCTCTAATAAGAGTAAAGAGATTGTGCCCGAAGACCGGGAATAGGAGTATATCGAACTCCTAATACTGTGAGTAACCTTATCATCATTTTAATTATCTAAAGTATGTTTTTAATCAGTTTTGGTGGAATTTTATGAAAATGAGTTTAAATGGTTAATTTTTGGTTTTACAAATAAAATATGTTTAAATAAAATGATTTTTTGAATTGTCTTGAAATGAAAAAATGATTTTGAAAAATAGAGTAATTGGATACCACTGGTATGTTGTAAATTTATGATTGGAATTGATGGCTTATGTTAATGTGTTGGCATGACTAGCTGGATTGTGTTTTATGAATTGTATGAATTGCTTTATTTTACCCTTGCAGGCTGGGTAATAATATATTAGCCCTGTCATGCTGTCAAAATTTTATTGTATGGTGGGTGTAGCTTACTGCAGTGGGCGGGTTTCCATGGACTAGCCTATTAGTGGGGCACGGTAAACCCGTTATATTTTACCTCAGTTGGAGAGGCGAGTAGGGTAACTCCCGAGGTATAACTTTTAGAGTTCACTTCACGCCAAACCACCACGTGAAGGGGAACTCAGCCAATGCCAAGAAATGGCTATGTTTTCAAAATAAAAACATGATTTATGCGTACATGACTTTCTAATAGCCTTGGCGGACTCAGTTAGGATAGCCCTCGGTCAAGGTATCCCAGATAACTGAGTATGATAATAATTTTTGGCGTGAGCCAAGCTTTTAAGAAATTCATAAGTCATACAGATTACTTGATTTAAATAAATTGATTTCATTTGGTTGAAATAAGTTGAAAGATGATAAATTACAGTTTAATGAAATGTTTTAATAGTCTCCTTTTACTCGCCTTTAGATATTTTAAATGATATTTGTTTACTCACTGAGATTTTATAATCTCACCACCCTCTTTTTCACCCATTTGAGGCTCAGAATAGATTGTAGATAACTGATATCGACGAGGACTACAGTTGGACTTGCCACATCCAAAAACTGTAGGTTCATTTCTTTAAATACTTTTTGTCATTCGTGAGCCCATGTGTCACTGTAAATTAAATTTTATACTTTGGTTATTTGTTAATAGCATGTATGAATTTATTTTGCTTTTACGCTGTAAAAATTATTTACATAGTGTTCTAAAAATATTGTTTTATTAGAAAATTGAATATTTTATTTTATATTTTTATTTTATTCTAATAGTCATAATTTCATTTTAAATGAATGTTTTAGACATCCAAATTTATTTTTGATTTTGAATTATGTGTTTTGTAGTTGTATATTACAGTTCAGTTAGTTTCGAAATTTTATGAAAAAAATGACCAAAATACCCATATGAGACGAAAATTATTATTTTGTTTGTTTTAAGTTGGAAACAGTTTAAAATCTTTTAGAACGTGGTATTTGGCAACAGTTACTCACAAGGAAAATGAGAAGCTGATATTAAAGCCTTGCGGGGTTTCGGTTGACATTCTGGGTGTCAAACCCTACTTTGTAAAATAATTATGATGTCATTCACATGCTCGATAGAATGTTTGTATATTGAGGAAGCCCGAGAAATCGACAAAAGACGGTATTGCCCCTAGAGGTGCTGTGAAGTTGATTTATACCTCGAGCTAGTTCAAATGAAAAATTTAAAAGGAATTTGAGAGTTCTGAAACCCCAAAATCTACTTAGAATGGTGATTCGGAGTTCGAGGATCAAATTGAAATCAATAAGGAAAATTGACCGATTATTGGGCAAAATGATAATTTTGCCACCCAAGGAGGAAATTGAATTTTTCGAGAGAATTTTGATCAAATTTGATTAAATGGAGCATGATATGAGTATAAGGAGTGAAAATTATGCATTTTGGTAATTTTTTGATTTTTAGGGCAAAAATGTAAGTTTTCACTTTTACGGGGGTAAAAGTATAATTTTTAAAAATTTAATCCTCTAAAACTTTGGAAAATTCTAGATATTTCATAGGAGACATGGGTAAGTGAAGAGGATTGAGTGGTAGAAAAAGAAAGTCAAAAAGATGGCTAGAAAAAAATAATAAAATATTCAAAAGGTAAATAAAATAATAATATTTTATTAAACCTATTAAAAGGCTTGAAAATTTCAGAATTCTTCATTGGGAGGGTCAGCCAAAACCAGCAGGAGAGAGAGAGAAATAAGAACAAACCCTAGAGTGAGAAAATTCAAAGAAAAAGTGTGATTTTTCAAGGAATCAAGTGTTTAAAGGTATGATTTTTCAAGCTTAGCTTGAGATTTATCATTTCCATGCATTTCTCATCATTTT
>NC_030855.1:8225053-8228186 GCF_000208745.1 Theobroma cacao | reverse complement strand
GATTTTATAATCTCACCCCTTCTTCCTATACATTTTTCAGGCTCAGAATAGGCAGTAGACTGTCAATTGCATCGAGAAGTAAATTTTAGAGTTGCATCCTAGAAAGCAAGGTTATAGACTTAAACCTTCTCAGTTATTTGGGAGCCCACGTGTCATTGTAATTTAAATTGCATACTCTAGTTTTCTATATTACAATATGTATAAATTTATTTTGTTTTTATGTGCAGTAAATTAATTTTTGATGTTTCAAAAATATATATATATTGTTTTACATTAAAATAGATTATTTTTATTAATTTTTTTATTTTATTTTATTATTCAAAAAAAAAAGAAAAAAGAAAGAGGAATGGAAAAACTACTACAAAAGCCTTGTAAGGTCTCGAAGGGCATTCGGAGGAAAAATGTCTGTCGAGGCTTCGCAGCTGTTGTCATGGGCTCGATGGGAGTTCTGGGTCGTGACAATTATGTTGGTATCAGACCTTTTGGTTAACAAAGCATGGTTTTAAAGTTTTTGATTTTTATAGTTATTTTAAGAATTCACACTGACATTGCGTGGCCCCGGGTTGAGTTAAACTAGGTTAAGTTAAGTTGGGATAGGTAGAGTTGCATGTATGTAGAGTCTGAGATTACTTAAACTTGCCTCGTTTCCTTTTTAGATTACCATGCCTCCTCGACGTGAGCGCCCACTCCCTACTAGATCAGCTAGGAGAGGTAGAGGTCGTCCTAGGCAGGGTCAGCCAGACCTTAGAGGAGAGGAATCGACTGTGTCCCCTTTTCGAGTGGCATTTGCTGCTGAACCGGTCGAGATTCCTCCGCCACCTACTGGCATTCCTGCTGTGCCTCTTGAGGTAATTCAGGCAATGGCAGCCTTCTTTACCGCGATGGCTGGTCAGGCTCAGACTAGTCAGGTCCCACCTGTAGTGCCACCAATTACTCCTTCAATTCCATTGGCACATGATATCTCTATTTCTAAAAAGTTGAAGGAGGCTAAACAACTAGGTTGCGTGTCCTTTGTGGGTGAGTTGGACGCCACCACAGCGAAGGATTGGATTAATCAGGTTTCGGAGACACTCTCCAATATGAGATTGAAGGATGAGATGAAGCTGATGGTGGCTACGAGGTTATTGGAGAAGAGAACCCGTACATGGTGGAATTCGGTGAAGTCCCGTTCCACTATTCTTCTAACTTGGTCAGACTTTTTGAGGGAATTTGATAGTCAATATTATACCAATTTCCATCAGAAAGAGAATAAGAGAGAATTTCTGAGTCTAAAGCAGGGGAATTTAACTATAGAGGAGTACGAGACTCAATTTAACGAGCTGCTGTCTTATGTGCCTGATTTGGTGAGAACTGAACAGGATCAGGCCGATTATTTCAAGGAAGGGCTCCACAATGAGATAAGAGAGCGAATGACTGTGACAGGTCGGGAGCCCCATAAAGAGATAGTACAAATGACCTTAAGGGCTAAAAAGCTCGCAAATGAAAATAGGAGAATGCGAGCTGAGTTGGCAAAGAGGAAAAATCCGAATATGTCCTCCAATCAGCCACTAAAAAGGAGCAAAGGCTCATTTATTTCAAGGAGTGCTCCTTCTGTTTTGGTAACATCCTCTCGACCATCATTTTCACAAATGCAGCAAAGGCCTCCGAGATTCAACGGATCTACAGTGACTACTTTTGAAAAGAGTTTCGGAGGTTCTGACAGATGCAGAGAATGTGGAAGATTTCATGGCAGGATGTGTTGGGGGCCTTTGCAATGTTTTCATTGTGGCCAGACGGGTCACTTTAGAACTAATTGTCCATATTTAGGACAGGCCATTGTAGCTGCTCCATCTTCATAAGCTCGTACAGACTTGCAGATGAGAGATTTCTCTGAAGCACAACCGAGGTAGGGAGTAGCTATCCGGCTTGATGTGGAGTGTAGCACCCCAGTATACCCACCTTTCAAACCACAGACTCGTGCGTCAACAAAAGTTTTTGCGGTAATGGAAGATGAAGCACGAGTCCAACCTAGAGAAAGTGAATGAAAAGTTAGGTGGAAATGTAAGATAATGATAAGAGATGTAAATACTAAGTGCTGAGAGTGTAAATAATGCTTTTAAGAATAATATAATAAATGAGTTTATGTAGAATATTGCTATGGAATTTTCTTAATGTATTGTGAAAATTGGAGTTCAGAAATGCATAAGACATGAAAGATGAATCTTTAAGGCATTGATGAGAATGAAAGTGCAACCCCACATGTGTAGGGATTAGTAATATGGGTAACTAAAGTGAAGAATGGTCTTGAGTGGTTCGAGATTTAAATTTCATGTATGATGAGTGATGTAGGTAGAGTAACGAAAAGAACATCTCAATAGTTAAAGAATTGTGGAAGAATGCTCAAACGAAGGAGATGACATGAGATGTTGAACATTGGATAAAAGCTAATACCCCTATCTTTTCTTGGAGTTCGATAAGTGAAATTTTAGGGACAAAATTTTTTTAAGGGGGGTAGTGTTGTCAAACCCTGCTTTGTAAAATAATTATGATGTCATTCACATGCTCGATAGAATTTTTGTATATTGAGGAAGCCCAATAAATCGATAAAAGACGGTATTACCCCTAGAGGTGCTATGAAGTTGATTTATACCTCGAGCTAGTTCAAATGAAAAATTTAAAAGGAATTTGAGAGTTCTAAAACCCCAAAATCTATTTAGAATGGTGATTCGGAGTTCGAGGATCAATTTGGAATCAATCAAGAAAATTGACCGGTTATGGGGTAAAATGATAATTTTGCCACCCGAGGACGAAATTGAATTTTTCGAGAGAATTTAGATCAAATTTGATTAAATGGAGCATGATATGAGTATAAGGAGTGAAAATTATGCATTTTGGTAATTTTTCAATTTGAGGTAAAAATGTAATTTTTTACTTTTACGGGAGCAAAAGTGTAATTTTAAAAAATTTACTCCACCAAAACTTTGGAAAAGTCTAGAAATTTAATGGGAGACATGGATAAGTGAAGAGGATTGAGTGGTAGAAAAAGAAAGTCAAAAAGATGGCTAGAAAAAAATAAAATAATAAAATATTCAAAAGGTAAATAAAATAATAATATTTTATTAAGCCTATTAAAAGGCTTGAAAATTTCAGAATT
>NC_030855.1:8212151-8223635 GCF_000208745.1 Theobroma cacao | reverse complement strand
ATCTTCACCCCTTCTTCCTATACATTTTTCAGGCTCAGAATAAGCAGTAGACTGTCAATCGCATCGAGAAGTAAATTTCGGAATTGCATCCTAGAAAGCAAGGTTATAGACTTAAACCTTCTTAGTTATTTGGGGGCCCATGTGTTATTGTAATTTAAATTGCATACTTCAGTTTTCTATATTACAATATGTATAAATTTATTTTATTTTTATTTACAGTAAATTAATTTTTGATGTTTCAAAATATATATATTGTTTTACATTAAAAATAGATTATTTTAATTAATTAATTTTATTTTATTTTATTATTCAAAAAAAAAAAGAAAAAAGAGAGAGGAATGGAAAAACTGGTACAAAAGCCTTGCGAGGTCTCGAAGGGCATTCGGGGGAAGACTGTCTGTTGAGGCCTCGCGGCGGTTGTCACGGGCTCGATGGGAGTTTCGGGTTATGACACTGGGTAATGAGTGTCGATCGAGACGTAGCGGCGGTTGTCACGAGCTCGAGCGGAGTACCGAGTTGTGACAATATCACTCATGTCATAAGCAATTTTATACTTTATAAAAATTTTAAATTTAATCTTTATACAATAACTTTTAAGAATCAAGTCTATATATCTTTAAATTTATCAATATCATTTTGATTATTAACATCAATAAAATTTTTTAATTAAAATTAATGACGTGATTTTGATTATGATAACGTAACATTAATTATGTTGATGTGACCCATACTTAACTTCTGAAACCAAAAATATCTATATGCAGTTTTAATGTATCACTCTTGAATGGCATGCAATCAATTGCTTTATTCTCCTCACCAACCCACATCCCCACTCTTTATCAATTATTTTATCCGTCATAGCCTTTACAGCATCAAAATTAATTATTTCAATGCAAACTTTAAACTAAACCAGATCAATTGCATGGCTCTTGTTTTCAACTTAAGAGGCCATTAAAACAGAAGGCAAGCCATGGCCAATAGCTTCACATATACCAAAAAACTAAATTCTCAAAAACCAAATATCCATCTTCACATGTAGAAACGTTTTCTTTTCTTTTCTTGGTTTTAGATGCAACATTTTCCTGTATTGAGGTTAGTGCAGAGGTCACATTTGCTTCTTTCTGTTTTCTATCATTTTTCTCCTTCTTTGTACTTGAGAACAAAAATGATAATAACGTGTGAAACTCAAAATTATAAATATGATAATATGATAGTAAGTAAAGAGAATCTTAGTTGTTACCAGTAACTGATTTGTAGTTATGCATGAGCTAAATTACTTGTCAATAACCATTTCATTATGTCTTTTAGGCTTTTTAAATGAATAAAACATATGTAAAGTCATTATATAATATTGAAAAAATGAAATAAGATAAAGTAATTATTTACTTACATTGAACTTGGGATCGTGATGTGATCATGATCATATGTAAAGTCAAACTCTTAGGATAAGACAATCCTTTCTTGATGTGATCATGCTTTCCCCTTCTTCTTACCTTTTCTTGAAACCTCACCGTATTTTGGCTCACCATATTTTTTCATGATCAAAACACAATAATTTTATTTCTTATTAACAATACTAATATAAAAACATAGAGAAGGGAAAAATTTCACGTCATGATTTCCACTTGTCGCACTAGCATTAATGTCAGTAGCAAGTTGTTCTTTTGGCATATTTTTGTCCTTTGTTCTCCTATATAGAGGGCTTGAATTGTCAAAAGTTACCTACGCAAAGATAATAAGGAAATGGTAAATTGTTGCATTTAATCCAGGTACTCGTACAATTTTTTTTTATCCCACCTTGGTTCTCCAATTCCTAGGCCTTGAATTGTCAAAAGTGGCCTACACGAAGATAATAAAGGAAGTTAATAAATGAGTATATGTAGTACACTATTTCAATGAAATAAGACTCTTACAAGTTCGTTTCTCTTTAGACATCCTTGCTTGTTGTGGCCATCTTAAAGATAGTAAACACGTGCCATTTTTCCTCTTAACTCTTCAATGTTTGGTTTTAGTCTTTCCTTCAGATGTTTCTCTCTTTCTTTTCTTGGTAAACCTATGAAGCATCCCTTTTACCAAAAGAGGCAATATTTTTCCATCTACGATTTTGGGCTAAGCCATCCTTCATTTGACATGGTTCAACATGCTCTTGCATGCACACAAATAAGTTTTCTTTTTGAGCCATGAAGAAAAATAATCAAGAGGATTTAAGCCATTATAAATAATTGCACTCATAACTTCTAACAAGATACTCCATTTATGTCCCACCTCTTACATGTACCTGAATGTTGTCATAACATCATAGCGTAACTGTCCCTTCCTTGTTTTAATAAATTGTCTCAATAAACTTTGTTAGCTTTATTAGCTCTAAAATGATTATAATTTTGAAATGACAAAAATGATCAAATTTACTTGAACCTATTTGAGTGAACCTTGATTAATTCTTTGCGTTACTGGATTCTCATGCAATTACTTTTGAAATGTCTACAAGCTTGATTGACTTAATTGTATGAGTGTTAAACTTGCTTGAATAGGTGTTATAATCTCCTTAATGTTTATAGTTAAGATATTTGATTCCTAAAATAGGTTCATAATTCAAGTAGGATCAACTTTCCTAACACCAAGTTTGACTTAAAGTTAAGAAGGCATGGAAAAAGCTCAACTGAAAGCTTATGTGATAAAGGCATTGGTCCAAGGTTGACTGCAACTTCTTTATACTCGACCTTACATGCACAAAAGAAGAAAAAATGAAGTGAAGGCTAGAGTTTGGGCTCAACTACATGTGTTGAAACTTGACCATAAAGCAGAAAGCAAGAAAAAGTGAAGAAAGCTTAGAAGATCAACTTTTGCCTTAGAGAGTCAATTACAGTACTTTGGTAATCGATCCTAGAAGAAGAAAAAGGAGCCAAAGAACATCTAAAAGCACGGAGAGTCAAATACATAATTTCATACTCGACCCTAAAGCAAGAAAAAACGAAATGAAGTCAGCCTTGGGGTTGAAGGTTGAATGCCATATTAAATACTTCACGCTCAAAGCACAAATTCGAAAAAGAAAAAGTCTGAAATTGTAGAGGATCGCCTACCACTTCTCCATAGTCTACCCTAAATGTTAGACATAGATTTCAAAAGACAAATGATTGTTTTCTTTATGGAATCAACCCCAATGACTCCAAGATTTCTCCAACTATAAAAAGAACCATTTGAACCATTTAGATGAGTGGAAGAAGTGAGAGAAAAAAATCAAACACTTACGAATCAAGCCTTGCAAAGAAAAGAGAGAAAAACCAAGCAAAAACAAACATTCACTCTTGAGTTGAAAATTTATTTGTGCTTTCACTCCAATTTTAGTGCACATTTTTTACCCATTCTTCCTCTATTGTACGTACTCAACAAATCTACCTTTTAAAGGTATGTTTGTTACCCAAATTGTAGGAGAGAAAAGGTTATGCCTTAGCCTTCAAAAGGTAATTTTGTAAGGGTTGTGCTTGCTCTCGTAAAAAAGCAATGTGTGGGTTATACTTACTCTTGTGAAAAAGCATTGTAAGGGTTGTATTTTTTGTGCTAATCCCACTAGTGCATAGATCGTGAACAAATAATATAGAGTGAGTCAAGTATCGTTCCCACGAGGAGGTCGTATCAACTACCAAAATTAGGGTTTTCTATATTATTTAGAAAGTTCAACTTAATTTAAATAAGCTTAACTAATCAAAATCTAAATTAAAAACTATCAATCACTTAAACTTTAACAAATAATAATTGCAATTCTAGGATTAGATTTCATCAGGTGAATTCCTATGATTAACACATGATTGATTGATTTAATGTATCTTTTTAAAGTTAATGACTAGGTCATCTAAGGTGTATGATGTTCCCTTTCGAGATACAACACATGTATTTATATTAATCTTATGTCTAATTTTATGTTCTCAAGCATTAATATAAACCTATTAACTTTTATGATCATCTATGCATTTGGTCATTAGCAACTTAGGCATGCATGAATATACATGTTACAAAAGAGTGTTTTTATTTCTATAGAACACTTTCCTTAAGTCAATGTCTTAATGAACTAATGATATGTTTCATCTTTAGATCCATCATGTAACACCTTCAACATGCAAATAATGATTAGTTATTCACAACAAATAAGCCCTGAGACAATAGATAAATCTTAACAAGAGTAAGTTCAAATTTATCATCTAAAAGTAATCATAGGAAAAACAAAAGACTATATCTAAACACTAGAATAAGAAATTTAGCTATTTATAGAACAAGAATCAAACACAATCTTCATCAAAATAAATCCAAAACTCATCATCTTTGTCACGACCCAGAACTCCCCTCGAGCCCGTGACAACCGTCGCGGTGCCCCGATGGGCACTCATCTCCCGGAATGCCAACCGGAACCCCGCTAGGCTTAATATCAGTTTCTCTTTTCCCCGGTGAGTATCCGTTGCCAAATATTATGTTCTAAAGGATTTTGAGCTATTTTCAACTTAAAACTGATAAAATAAAAATTGTCTCACAGGGGCATTTTGGTCATTTTTCCCAAAAATCTCAAAATCAGTTAAAAATATAGTATGTAAGTGGAAAACACATATTTCATAATCAAAAATAATTTTGGATGTCTAAAACATTCGTTTAAAATGGAATTATGACTATTAGAATAAAATAAAAATATTAAATAAAATATTCAATTTTCACATAAAACAATATTTTAAGAACATTGCATAAATAATTTTTTTATAGCGTAAAAGCAACATAAATTCCTACATACCGTAATGCAGATAACCAAAATATAGAATTTAATTTACAGTGACACGTGGGCCCACGAATGACCAAAAGTATCAAAAGAAATGAACCTACAGTCTTTGGATGTGGCAAGTTCAACTGTAATCCTCATCGATATCAGTTATCTACAATCTATTCTGAGCCTGAAATGGGTGGAAATGAGGGTGGTGAGATTATAAAATCCCAGTGAGTAAACAAACATCACTCAAAATATCTAAAGTCGAGTAAAATGAGACTATTAAAACATTTCATCAAACTGTAATTTATCATCTTTCAACTTATTTCAAACAAATGAAATCAATTTATTTAAAGCAAGTAATCAGTATGGCTTATGAATTTCTTAAAAAGCTTGGCTCATGCCAAAATTTATTATCATACTCAGTTATCTGGGATACCTTGGCCGAGGGCTAACCCAATTGAGTCCGCCAAGGCTATTAGAAAGTCATGTTTTTATTTTGAAAACATAGCCGTTCCTTGGCGTTGGCCGAGTTCCCCTTCACGTGGTGATTTGGCGTGAAGTTAACTTTAAAGTTATACCTTGGGAGTTACCCTACTCGCCTCTCCAACCGAGGTAAAAATATAACAGGATTTCGTGCCCCTCTAATAGGCTAGTCCACAGAACCCAGCCCACTGCAGCAGGTCAAACCTACCATACAATAAAATTTTGACAGCATGACAGGGCTAATATATTACTACCCAGCCTACAAGGGTAAAATAAAGTAATTCATACAATTCATAAAAAACACAACCTAGCCAGTCATGCCAATACAATAACATAAGCCATTAATTCAATTTTAAATTTACAACATATCAGTGGTCTCCAATTACTCTATTTTCAAAATCGTTATTTCGTTTCAAGACAATTTATAAAATATTTTCATTTAAACTCATTTTGTTTACAAAACATAAAAATTTACCATTTGAACTCATTTTCATAAAATTCACCAAAATTGAATAAAAACATACTTTAGATAATTAAAATGATGGTAAGGTTACTCACAATATCTAGAGTGGGGATTTTCGAAATACTCAGACTATTGATCCTCCGGTGCAATTCCCTTGCCTTGATCGGAGGACTTACCACCTTAACACAATACAAAATCGAGAAATTCACCACATTGGTACTAAATTGAAATTAAACTAATTTAGACTACTAATGCATGATATGGAATGCAAAAATGTCTAAATTTTGCCTAAACGCGGTGTTAGCCTATTTCGGTATTTTACTTTATAAATCGATAGACACGTCCGTTTAAACTCCAAATTAATTTTTTTCAATTTCTATACCTCAATTGCACCCAAATTGACCTAATGTCCCTCAGAGTGGGTCAAATTATTAGTCCCGATAGCAAGTTACGAAAATACCCCTAGTGGGTAAAAATTTAGATTTTTGCTCCAAAAATTCCCATTATTTTTCTAGGCTCATAATTCATCATCATTCATCATAATTCCTCAAATAAACATCAAGATCATCAGCCAATATTCCCCTAGAAAATTCGGCATAATGGGTTTCAATGGGAGAAAATTATATCTCTAGCTTATTTTTGCTATATTTCAATATAACTTAACTAAAATCACTTAATTCAATTAAAATCAACCCAAAATCAAGCTCAAAACTCATCCATGGAGGTTTGGCCAGCATGGGTGTCCATACCTACTTTCTAATTTTGCATGGAAATGAGAAAAAAATGCATGGGTAGTGAAAATCACAAGGAAAATCAATGAAATTTACCTTTTCAATGCTTGATTTCTTGATTTCTCTTGATTTTCCCCAAATTTTCAGGTAGGGTTCTTATTTGTTTTTTTCCCCCTTTTCTCCCCTGGTTTGGACGGCTGAAGAAGATGAGAATTCTGGAATTTTAACCTTTTTAAAGGCTAAAATAATATAATATTATTTTATTTATTTTTTTAATATTTTATTAATTCCTTAAATTCTAGCCATCCATTTGTTTCCAAATTTTCACCATACACTTGTCCCACATATCCATAGCTTAGATAAAATTCTCAGACTTATCCAAAGTCTTGGTGGAGTAATTTTTGAAATTTACCCTTTTGCCCCCGTAAAAGTCAAAAATTATATTTTTGCCCCAAAAACTGAAAAATTGCCCATAGATATATTTTTCATCCCTTATACTCATACCATTCTCCAATTTGTCAAATTTGATCTAAATTCTCTCAAAATCTCAAATTTTGTTCGCGGATGGCAAAATTACGATTTTGCCCCTACACTCCAGAAATCACCGAAATTAAACTTTTTCACTTCCTATCATTAAATTATACTCCAAATTGTTAATCTTGGTCAAAAATTTCACCCCATGATCAAATTATTATCTTAGGTGGCAAAATGACGATTTTGCCCATGAACATCAAAATTTTCATTTTTTCCCCAAATGAACCCTTGAACTCCGAACAATCATTTTTAGTCATTCCTGGATTGTAAAATATTAAATTTCATCCTACGATTTCTATTTGAACTAGTTCGAGGTTAAATCAACTCAAGTGTACCGTTAGGTACAATACCGGGTTTCGTCTATTCTTAGGGACTTTCCTAGCATAATAACATGCTACTCAGTGCATATATGTCATGACATGTGTTTATAGGGTCAAGTTTGACAATCTTGACAAATAACAATCTTAAAAAAATAGAAAGAAATACAAGAAGTTTCAAGAAAACTCGTTAAAGCTTGAATGAATGCTTCAAATCTTGAATCCTTGATTTGAAATCTTCACTCTCCTTTTCTAATTCTTCTCATTCGAATCTCTATTTTTTTCCTCTTTTTCAACTCTCCTAGCAGCTGCTTAAATAAAATGCTCAAGTTGTTTATTGCCATATGAACTTTATCCCAACTATGAGTTTTAAATTAAGTTAACTTTTAACTTATGATAACTTCTTCAGATAAACCTCTAGCTCAACTTGAATTCTACCAAATCATGTTACCAATCTCCTCATCAATTTGAATTAAATATAGTAACTCATTTGATTAGAAGTCCACTATTCCTCAAATTCAATTCACACTGTCCAAAAACTTGTAACAAAATTTTCTCCTTTATCCTGTTAAAACTAGGCAAAATGATAAAGATAAGAATTGTAGCATTGTTTCTTAGCTTTGCAATGCCTCATAATCATGTCATTTGGACTTCTAAAGTGAAAGTTATGCACAAATTACAAAAATAGGTATGGACTTATGGCCTTTTCTATAACAAATGTCAAATGGCCCAAATTCCCTTAATTTACTTACCTATCAAGCTCAAATTTAAGCTAAAAGGTATGGAAAATAACTCCAAAACAACTAAATAACTAAAAAGTTAAATAATTAAGTCCTATGAAATATATGCAAATTATGCATACATCATCTTGAGCCCAGAAAAAGGCATTGTGAAGGTTATACTTAAGCCTTGAAAAAGTACATTCATAGTGGATTTGAAACTCCTTAGCTTGCTAAGGAAGAGGACGTAGGCATTTGAGAAAGCCGAACCTCTATAAATTTCTTGTGTTTTTTACTTCAACTTTTCACTGTTTTAATCATGCATTTTATCTTAAAAACCTTTTAGAAAATTGTTTATAACTTACTCACTTGTTTTTTACTTATACATCAAATCCTTTTTAGCATACTTAAGAAGTTTACTCATCAGCATTTTTCACTTGTGTACTCTACCTTGAAGAGTTAGAAAATTTTGTTTTCAACTTGTTGCGTACTAAATTTCCTTTGCTTCATCTTTAACAAAAATAAATTTTAAGATCAAACTTGAGAAAATCCTTTTTATCTCTTCAAGGCTTTTAAGTTCTTTAGAAAATTTTTAAAGTCTAATACGCCCTATTCTAGTCATCATCATTGAGCTAACACTATCTACCAATTGATATTGGAGCTTGAACTCAATTTTGGAGGTTTAAAAGCCTTTGAGTGATCTTTGTTAGCTTCAACACATGACCATGAACTCTATTACAATAATTCTTGTTGAAGGGCAATCACTTATGAGGCCTTCTTTATTCAATGGTGAGAACTACATATTGGAGTAGGATCTTAGTGGATTAATGTGATTGTGTAAAACATGGATTTCAAAATTTTCTTTTATAAAGAAAGCAAGCAATCCAATTACACAAGCGGAAGCACACATTATTATTATTACAAGTAACATAATCACATAAAAATAAAATAAAATAAGAATCTATTAAGTAAGAAAAACTATACCTTTATTTTGATATTCTTATTTTCGGACATCACCACACTAATGAATGATTTCTCGATCAAGCAAGTTTATCACTTATTCTTTAAGAATACTTTCAACTTGAACCTTAAGTGGACAAGGTGTGGAATGGAAGACTACAAGATCGCAATTGATTTTGTTCTATTTTCTTTGGAAAAGCTTGGAGGAGGAGAAGAGAAATGATGGCTGAAGCTTTTTTTTTTTAAGAGAAAAGTACGTACTATTATTTTCTTCCAATCTCTTCTCTTTTCATTAAAACTCTTACTTTAAAGGTTTAATCAAAATGAAACACCTTTGAATCAATCTTGACCATTCATTTAGAGTTATGGAAACATCAAACATGCTCCATAATTATCAAAATTAAAATTAAAGAATAAACAATTTAATTCAAATTATCTTTATTTAAGACAACTTTTGTCTGTAATTAAGACAAAAATATTTTATCTTGTCTAAATTGAGAAAATTATATTTTCTTGTCTACGTTAAGACAAAAAAATATTTTTCTCATCTTAAATTAAGACAAACATATTTTCTTCTCTAAATAAAGACCAAACATGTTTTCTTGTCTAAATTAAAACAAATATCTTAAAGCTGCCATTTTTGTACATAATTTAATTAAACAAATTAAAACATGCATTTCAACTTAAACAAGTTGAATTCTATGAAGCTAAGTGAGGAATCTGTTTGGACATAGATATTCCAAGCTCCAATAAACTTAGAATTATTCTTAATCTCATTAAAAATAATTCAAGCTTATTAACCATGAAATCACTCCACCGTAGATTCATGGTTACACTCTTGGATTAACTATAATTACAAGAAACAATTTGATGCTTGATATTAATTATTACTTGTCCAATTGCAAACCTTATATTGTGAACCCTCATATCCATCCCAAAACAAAAGGTGAAATTATCATTTTACCCTTTATGTCAATTTTGTCCCCTAGTCTCAAAGTTCATCCAATTAGTGATTCAATACTTTAGATATAATCTTTTGAGTATCCAGATGTAGTGAGTTGCTAATGCATGAATCCACTAGGCCTAAATTAATCACCAATCTTCCTGAAATCACTAGAAATGATGTTAATGCTATAAACTCCATCATCTGGATATATATTCCCAGACGTTCATCTTGATTATAATTCCAAAATATGGAATCTAGATCAATGCTTTATGATGATTATGCTTATGGTAAATCAAAGATTACAAGGAGATTAAACACGAGTCCACTATCCATCATGATTTCGGTTCTACTATAAGCAAATGTATAAGTGTGAGATCAAGATTTAGGTAACGGTAAAAATTAAATTTGATTCTCACATGATTTCAGTTCATGTTATAGTATCATTACTTGAAGTCAACCATTTCAATGATTTGAGACTCATCATTCCTTTGAAATGAATTACATTCATTTCGTTGGAAGTAATCTGGACACTGTAGCCTTAACACAATAAAGTGACTAGATTTATTATATGACTGTGAATAATTTTTAGATTCAATTACAATACATGTCTCCTATGTATGACTCTTCATACAAATGTATTTTCATATCTCAATAGAATCTTGGTGCCTTAATAACTAGATAATGAATGCTTACTAAAACAAACTCTTCGTTTTATTATCAAAATGTAGTTTCATTACAAATAAATTTAATGAAATTAAGCATGAGAATATATTTGCTTTCTAGGGCACCATATTCTCAAAATTTCTAACACTACCTTTATTGGAAGAATAGAATATAGTACTTTGTTCTACCAACGATTATGAAGTTTGATGAACAATTGTTGATGGTTCATACAAGCCAGCGAAGGAAGGAAAAGAATGGGATACAAGTGACATGAATGTGGTACAACTCAATGCTAAGGCTATGCATACTCTTCTTTGTGCACTCGATGATAATGATTACAAGAGAGTTCCATGTCAAACCCTGCTTTGTAAAATAATTATAATGTCATTCACATGCTCGATAGAATGTTTGTATATTTAGGAAGTTCGAGAAATCGTTAAAAGATGATATTGGCCCTAATGGTACCATTAAGTCGATTAAGCCTCGAACTAGTTCAAATAGGAATTTTAAGGTGAAATTAAGAGTTTCACAGTTCAGGGATGACTCAAAATGGTAATTAGGAGTTCAAGGATCAATTCGGAGTCAAACCGGAATTTTCACTATCTAGGGGCAAAATTGTAATTTTTCCACCCACGGACAAAATTTGAGATTTTGAGAGAATTTAGATCACATTTGACAAATTGGAGAATGGTATGAGTATAAGGGATGAAAAATATGTCTATGGGTAATTTTTCAGTTTTTGGGGTAAAAATATAATTTTTCACTTTACGGGGGTAAAAGTGTAATTTTTAAAAATTTACTCCACCAAAACTTTGGAAAAGTCTAGAAATTTCATGGAAGACATGGATAAGTGAAGAGGATTGAGTGGTAGAAAAAGAAAGTCAAAAAGATGGCTAGAAAAAAATAAAATAATAAAATATT
>NC_030855.1:8134653-8210531 GCF_000208745.1 Theobroma cacao | reverse complement strand
TGTAAACGAAATTTCATACTTTAATTATCTTTATTACTATATGAATAAATTTATTTTACTCTTACGCTACAAAAGTTATTTTAGGAAGACTTTGAAAATATTGTGTTTTAAGAAAATAGAATATTTTATTTAATGTTTTTATTATATTCAAATAGATATAATTTTACTTTAAACGAATGTTTTAGACTTCAAAACTTAATTTAAATCATGAAATATGTGTTTCCACTTACATATTACATTTTTACGGATTTCGAAATTTTAAAAAAAAATGACGAAAATTTCCTTGTGAGCTAGAAAATAATATTTTATTGTTTTGAGTTGGAAACAACTTATGATTTCTTGAAATGCGAGATTTAATAACTGTCGCTCATTGGGGAGATGCAGAAGCTGATGCTAAGTCTTGCGGGGTTTCGATCGGCATTCGCGGTAATGAGTGCTTATCGGGACCTCGCGACGATTGTCACGGGCTCGATGAGAGTTTCGGGTCGTGACATTCCAAGTGTGAAAATGTCAAAGAGATTTTAGAGAAATTAGAAAGTGGCATGAGGAAGCAAAAATGGAAGAGAAACTGGAAGAAAAGCCTTGTGAAAGTCTATGCTCAACTTGTGGCAAGGCAATTATAGATAAGGAATCAAGTGAAATTCAATCCTCAATCCAATTTGAATCATGCCTCATGGCTCTTGAAGAGCTTAAGGTAAACTCTTCACTTTGTAAACCCATTTCATATTCATTTAGTGACACTGCTAAAAAAAAAAGTTTTACCAATGGAAAAATTCGTCAATAAAGGTGTGCATTTCGTTAGTAATGTCAATTATCGAAAAAATTATTGACAAAAATTTTGTCAGTAATCAGTTAAAAATATACTCATCGGTACTAAATTTTTGTCAGTATTTGAAAATTTTGTTAGTAAATTTATCGACTGAAAATTTCATTAGTAATTTTGTTAGTAAAGTTGCTGACCATTGATCGATAAAGTTGCCTGTGATATGGGAAATCCATTGGCAAATTCGGTTAGTAAAAACACCAATCGAAAAGTTACAGTCTACAAATCCATCGATAATTTACTAATGGAAAATTGTGGTTGCCAAATCCATTGGTAATTTACTGACGAAATTACCTACGGAATTGTTGATGGAATTAACAACCAATTTTTTTTAATACTTTGTCGGTAATATGTATTATTCCATCGGTAATGAAGCAGAATCCATCAGCAATTGAGTAATGAATCCCATCGATATTAAGAAAATTTTGTTAGTAATTCCGTCGGTAATAATTAAGTTTATGATTTTTTTTAAAATTGTATTTCTTGCATTGAATAATAATAATAATATTATTATTATTATTAAAAGAAAGAATGTTGTTTCAAATACATCCAAAATGTATTATAAAATGGAAAAAAACATACCAAATTTTTTAAGATTAAAAAAGAAATGTTATGTCAAAATCCTTAAAAACGCTAATATAATGAATCTGTACTATAACGAAAAAGAATTGCGATTGTGCCTCAACCAAATCATTAGAATGGTGTGACTACTATTGTGACTTAGGAAGCGACAGCTGTAATGATAAAGACCTACTAGCTAGATCTGGAAGCCTTTCAAGTACAACCTTCTCGATGGACTTAATATCATGCACGTCAATTTTCAACTTTTTCACATTGCTCTTCATTTCTTGATAGCCCTTAGGTTCACACTGAGGAACTCATTCATCATTAGCAAAAGGCATCGGATCACACGCAGACTTAAATGTCGCAGTTGGAGCAAATAGTGTAGCAAGTTGCATCTTGGTGCTAAACTCATAGATGTGCGTCCAAGTGGTTTTTAGCTCTTCAATTGCGTCAGACTATGCTATGGATCAAACTTCGACTAGGATGATGGATCATTACTGTACTTTTGCAATAAAGCATATGTGTATGATTACTACAAATAAAAAAGGAAATGACATTTATATTACTTAAATTGTTAAGTAACATATACACATATACAATAATATAATGAAAATAAACTAACTCATTTTTATTACTTATACTAATAGCCTTTGACTTGTTTTCCATAAACTCTTCGATACCTTTCTGTCACTTGTGAGTGTGCTCGAAAACCTCAAAGAATGTCGTCAGTCTTTGTAACGTCTTAGACTGCAATCACAATAAGAAAAAACAACGCATCGTCACCAATATGCATGTTTCCTCAATCTTCAACAACACAATGATAACATGTTTTCAAATCATAAAACAATAACAACATATAACATATTCGCAAGGAAAACAAACCCATCATCAAAATTATGCATGGCTTAGCAACCGTCAACAACACAACAACAACAAAAGGCTTACATTATCTTAATGCGAGTTATGAACATGTACAATTTTCTTCTAATGTAACGTAAGAGGTAAAAAACCCGTTATGTGCTTTGCCGTGCTACCAAACTTCTCTATCAAGTGGTTTTGTTAGGCCTTCTCAGATCGATGCCGCCACTCTGGCATGACCCAAACATTATTGACTAGTTAGTGCCAAACTTTTATAGTGATCTAAAGGAGCACCTTCCCCTTGCTCAAGAGGATACCGTGACGAGTGCAGGCATCCCTCTTTACTTTATCGCGGTCGTTTGCTAACAGATTTTTTAACCAATCTTTGCAAATCTTCTCCCATATGTTGTGGACCATTGAAACATCAATAGCAACTCATTTAAAAGGCTCCTGCATTAAAAATAAATATTTATATTAGTATTGTTAAAAGAAATCTAGATAAATATACAATAACAATATGGCACCTCAAATTTACACCACATGGCTTTTTTCACCACAGTAGGAATAAAAATCCATGTAAGACAGGGCCCACTAAAGTGACTCTTGATTATTCTCATGATGGCTGTAGTCACTCTCATCTTCGCAAAAGTACTACAAAATCAATACATATTTATTAAAACAAATTAATGAAATTGTTCCATATAATGCAATAAGCTAATAACTGGAAATTACTTCTTTCCGACAAGATGCAAAAGGATACATCGATTTGGATTGGTATGAGTAGGCAAGCCTACACTGGGCCCTTAGCCCTTAGATTGCGATACAGAGTTTGATGCACTTGCGACAGTAGTCAGAGTTGGCGATGTTTTCGTTAGATTGAATGGAGTAGTCGTCAATGCAGATGTCAAGGTGGACATCGATGGTCTTAAGGATTGACGTGGAATAGAAGGTCGCATAGGCTGTGGTGTAGAGCCAAGGCATGGAATTAGAAGTTGCGCAGCTGAATTACCTATGCCACTTGACTATGCTCAAGGGTTGACAATAGTATTGTATTTGTAAATGATTGATTTTGGTTAATATCTATTCTCTAAAGAATTATTTTACAACATAATATTGTACAAAGAACAACCAAAACGAGTGAAGCACTACTTCACATAGAACAACTAAAATAAGTGAAATGTTACTTCACGCAAAGCAACCAGAACAAGTGAAACGCTGCTTCACACAGAATAACTATAATAAGTGGAACACTAATCCATATGGAACAATTAATGCAAGTAGAGCTGTTAATTTTCGCACAGAATAACCATTTCACATGGATGACAGTGAAAACAACTTGAAATAAGTGGCAGGGTTCATGGGTTGCTTTCATATTGGGATGTTTCAAAAAGTTTGGCTTGCTGGTTTAGATATGAAGGTAGTTAAGAGGTCTTCCTTTTAACCTTTTTCTGAAGTACAATTGTTTCACCTTTTTACCATGGTTCTACGTATACTTGTTCACTTACACCTTCTTCTCTTGTACCATTCATGTACAACTTGTTCTCTTGTACTTGTTTACGTATAGCTTCTTATCTTGTATTTTTTCATGTATACCTATTCTTTACTATCTTTTTCTCGAGAATTAGTCTTATTACACCCAATTACAATAACGGTTACTCACATTAAAGCTTTTCATAATAATGTCATTCATTAGGTGCATGAAAGCCTATTCTTGAGTAACCGTTACTTTTTAGCACTATATATAGAGCCTCACAATTCATTTAAAAGGGTTTTTCCCTTCTGGAGCTAACACATTCTCCTTTAGAGAGCTTCTCTCTCTAAATAATCTCTTTAATTCTTTTTTATTCCCTAATTTTCTTCTTGTACTCTTCCATTTGCCACTACATTCAATACTTCAAGAATTGCTCCAATTTTCCTCTCGGCCACCTCCAGCGTACCCTTTTACTTGTTTGCAACGCTTCTTTCCCTATCACAAGAACCCTTTTTACATTTTGACGACTCCACTAGGGAGGAGTGATTGCATTAAGTAAAACCTTTACTACCATAACTTTACTTTACTAGAAGTGATGGACAATTCTTCTGACAACCAAGGTGCACCTATTCCCACCTATATCCAAGAGTTGATGAAAATGATCAAAGTTTCTTAAGAAAGAATACAATCATTGGAAGACAACAATAGGTGGATGTTTGAGGCCATATCTCAACTTGCATCCTCCATTGCCATTACTTCTCAAGCTCAACTTGTACACCTTAATGGTGATAAAGATGCACTGGATGGATCAACTCCCCTAGCTGTAAACACAAACGTGAATGGAGTAAATGGAGAAAATGCAATTGATGTGGTAGGTGTTAGATATCCTAATTTGATCAGCTCTTCTATGGTAGTTAGCCTAACAACTACCTCTACTTCAATAATCCCGCCTACCACTACTTAAGGCTTTGTGACAATAGAAGAGCTCCAAAAGTTACTAGATCAGAAGAATAAGAGATTCAACTTTTTCAAATTTGATCTTAAATTTCCTTACCTAGCAAGTATAACGGATGAGATCACAATTCCAGTTGAAATGGTTTGATCGGACAATTAAAAAAAATCAGCCAATCATAATTCCATTTTGTTCTTGTTGTCATGTTCTTATGTTCACACATCAGCAACTCTCTAAATGCCTCCGATTGTCACAACCATCAAACCCCAGAACGTCCAAGGTTCATGGCTTCAAGGTCCCTCACAAGGCAAATGTTAAAGTTACTGTGAAAAAACAAATATTAGAGTGGGGGATACCAATATTAATTATTTTATAGTTTCATTGTTTGATTGAAGCCATTCTTTGGATAATAAAAGATTAGAATGACGCCTTTAATTGGCTAGAAAGTTTTATTTGATCTAAATAAAATGATTTTGTTTGTTTAAATACAAAATGTTTGCACTATCAGTTAAGGAAGAAATTAATTAAGGTTTTTTTTTATTTTTTTTGTTTTAAATCTTTAAGTCAATCATTTTTGAACATGTGATTGGGTAAAAAGGTAAACATATAAATCCTACTTAACAACATTTAATGCTACATCATTTGCCACATGGTAGTAACGCCATCAAAATAACCTGTCACATGATAGATGACATGGTATAAAAAGTGACAACTGATAGTTGATTACCGAAAGTTAGTCAACAGTTAGTGAAAGAAGCTTATTTGACCTAAAATAAAAATTGAAAGACTTAATTGAACACAATAATAAGATATGGCTTATTTAGGTACGTAGTCATAAAAATTCATAACTATACGAGTATGTTTGGTTGGGGGAATGGAATAGCCATTCCCCCCTATTCGTATTGCTTTCTTAAAACTTTGTTGACTTCATGAAAAGAAGTTGAAACAGCCATTCCAACTCCTTTTTTAATAATGGCTATTTCAAAAAAGAAGGAATAAGTTAAAAATATTAATAGACAAAAATTTTATCAATTTTAAAAATTATCATGCTATATAAGATGCATTTATTCCCTTTTTCCATAATTTCTTTCTCTTTACCCACCTACCTCTCTCTTCTCAATAAATATTTTCTTTTCTTCTCATTTTCCCTTTTGTTTTTCTGTCTTCCCATTCTTGCCTTTCTCCTTTGTTAAACCTCCACCCACCACTAAAACTTGGCAATAGTGATGGTAGCAATGGCTTTAAGGTCGAATGTGATGTTCCCTTGCTAGATTCAACCAAGGAAGCAACACATCTACGTCCATGGCCAAATCCACATGATCGAATTTGGCTCTTAACAACCATATATGGCTAAGGGAAGCATCGATCTAACACCTTAATGGTCGCGACCAACACCAGATTAGCGCTTCAATGTTGTTGGTGATTTCTCAAATAGTCGGCGGTGGACAAGAGAAAAGGAAAGAAAAATAAGAAAATGAGAATAAAAAAGGAAAAATGAATACAAAGAAAAATAAAAAGAATTAAAAAAAATGCTAATAATTTAATAATAAATGATTAGATTATTAATATTTTAAATCTTCAATGAAATTAGAAATTAAAAGATTAAAAAGTGAAAAATGCAAATAAAGAAAAAAATAAGAAGAAATTAAAAAAGAATGGTGAAAAGGGTTGTCTTCATATGGACTCAATGGTTTAAGGTCTTTATTAGTAGGAATTAGAGATTGATATAACTTAAGGTGACGTTTGGTACTTTACAATGTAATGTTATTGTAAGTAATGTGATTGCAAACAATGTGATTACAGGGAAGATAATATTGTAATTTTTTTATATATAAGTAAAGTAATAATTAAAATACAGAGAAGATAACATTACAGCATTTAATTTACAAGTACAATGCTAGAAATGTAATGTCAATTTTCAAAATTATCCCTATTTTTTAAAATGCAAGTTTAACACAATTCGGCTCTTTCAAAAATTGTTTCTAAGTGTAGAGAAATGCAAGATAAATGAGAGAAAGAAAACAAAACAAAAACAAAACAAAAACAGAGTAAACAAGATAGCAGAATTTAGAGTGGTTCTGTCCAAGACCTACATCCACTACCTTGATTATCCAACCAAGGATTTTTCAAACAATCCACTAAGAACCGGTGAAATTCACAAGCTTTCACCAAGCTTTACAATGGCTTTTACCAAGCTCAGCCAAAACCTTTTACACTAGTGTTTCCCGAGCTCAACTATAACCCAACGCCTAACTTTTCAAGGCTAAGTTAGAACCTTAACACATTCAAGCGAACCTAGCTTGAAAAAACCACTTAGAGTGACTCCCTCACTCTAAGAATACAAGAAAAGAAGTAAAAGAAAGTACTTATGATCACAAGGTTGAATGCAGAATACAAATACAAAAGATAGGCATTTAAGTGCAGTGAGGTATAGAGAAGATTTTTTGAATTTGCTACTCTATCTGACTCAAATCTCTTCCAAAACTTCCAAAAACTTATTTCTAACCGTTGGGAGACCTCTTTATACTTGGAGAAACAACTTTGATGGAAGTTTGGCAATTTATGGCTATTGAAAACAGTTGAGAGTTGGTTCTAGCCATTAAACTGTCTTCTAGTGCTCTGGTTCAAATTACAAACAAAGAGCTCTTAGTCGACTAACTTTAGTCTTGGTCGACTAAGTTGGTTCTGACTTTTGGTCACAAATTATGGCAGAGAGCACTTAGTCGACTAACTTATTTCTTGGTCCACTAAGTTAGTTCTATCTTGAAGTCCAGATTTTGACAGTAGTTTCTTAGTCGACTAACTCTCATCTTGGTTGACTAAGTTGGTTCTGTTTCTCAATATTCTTTGGCCCGCCATTTCTCCAATTTAAATTTTAGTCCACCAACATTCTTCATTATTTAACTAAAGACCTTCTTTTTTGTTGATCAATCGTTTCTTCTTCATTTTCATGATTTTGATATACACATTTGAAAGGTTGATTTATTATTTTCATATGACTTTTTATCTTGCACATTTAGGTAGAAATGTTAGACACAAATGAAATGGCAATGTTTTATTATCATTAAAAACTAATGGAGCCAACATTACATATCCCAATTTGATCAGCTTTTTTATGGTAGTTAGCCTAGCAACTACCTCTACTTCAATAATCCCGCCTGCCACTACTTAAGGCTTTGTGACAAAGGAAGAGCTCTAAAAGTTACTAGATCAGAAGAATAAGAGATTCACCTTTTCCAAATTTGATCTTAAATTTCCTTACCTAGCAAGTATAACGGATGAGATCACAATTCTAGTCGAAACGGTTTGATCGAATAATTAAAAAAAATCAGCCAATCATAATTCCATTTTGTTCTTGTTGTCATGTTATTATGTTCACACATCAGTAACTCTCCGAATGCCTTCGATTGTCACAACCGTCAAACCCCAAAGCTTTCAAGGTTCAAGGCTTCAAGGTCCCTCACAAGGCAAATGTTAAAGTTGCCGTGAAAGAACAAATATTAGAGTGGAGGATACCAATATTAATTATTTTTTACTTTTCATTGTTTGATTGAAGCCATTCTTTGGATAATAAAAGATTAGAATGACGCCTTTAATTGGCTAGAAAGTTTTATTTGATCTAAATAAAACGATTTTGTTTGTTTAAATACAAAATGTTTGCACTATCAGTTAAGGAAGAAATTAATTAGGTTTTTTTTTAATTTTTTTGTTTTAAATCTTTAAGTTAATCATTTTTGAGCATGTGATTGGGTAAAAAGGTAAACATATAAATCCTAATTAACAACATTTAATGCTACATCATTTGCCACGTGGTAGTAACACCATCAAAATAACAACCTGTCACATGATAGATGACATGGTATAAAAAGTGACAACTGATAGTTGATTAACGGAAGTTAGTTAACCGTTATTGAAAGAGGCTTATTTGACCTAAAATAAAAATTCAAGGGCTTAATTGAACACAATAATAAGATATGGCTTATTTGGATGCTTAGTCATAAAAAATCATAGCTGTACAAGTATGTTTGGTCGGGGGAATGGAATAGCCATTCCCCCCTATTCGTATTACTTTCTTAAAACTTTGTTTGCTTCATGAAAAGAAGCTAAAACAGCCATTACCGACTCCTTTTTTAATAATGGCTATTTCGGAAAAGAAGGAATAAGTTAAAAATGTTAATAGACAAAAATACATTTTATCAATTTTAAAAATTATCATGCTATATAAGATGCATTTATTTCTTTTTTCCATAATTTCTTTCTCTCTACCCACCTACCTCTCTCTTCTAAATAAATATTTTCTTTTGTTCTCATTTTCCCTTTTGTCTTTATCTCCTCCCATTCTTGCCTCTCTCCTCTGTTAAATGTCCACCCACCACTAAACATGGCAATAGTGATAGTTGCAATGGCTTTAAGGTCGAATGTGATGTTCCCTTGCTAGATTCAACCCAAAAACAACACATTTACATCCATGGCCAAATCCACGTGACCGAATTTGGCCCTTGACAACCATATCTAGCTAAGGGAAGCATCGATCTAACACCCTAGTGGTTGTGACCAACACTAGATTAGCGCTTCAATGTTGTTGGTGATTTCTCAGATAGTCGGCGATGGACATGAGAAAAGGAAAGAAAAATAAGAAAATGAGAATAAAAAAGGAAAAATGAATATAAAGAATAATAAAAAAATTAAAATAAAAAATATACTAATAATTTAATAATAAATTATTAGATTATTAATATTTTATATCTTCAATGAAATTAGAAATTAAAAGATTAAAAAAAGAAAGTACAAATAAAGACAATAAAAAGAAATTGAAATAAAAAAAAATCATGAGAAGGGTCGTCTTCATATGGACTCAATGGTCTAAGGGCTTTATTAGTAGGAATTAGAGATTGATCTAACTTAACTAAGGTCTTTATTAGTAGGAATTAGAGGTTGACCTAACTTAAGGTGATGTTTGATACTTTACAATATAATATAATTACAGGTAATGTAATTATGGAAAATATAATATTATAATATTTGATATGTAAGTAAAATAATGATTAAAATGCAGAAAAAATAACATTACAACGTTTAGTTTACAAATACTTTGTTAAGAATGTAATGTTAATTTTCAAAATTACCCCTATTTATTAAATGAAAGTTAATATACTTTTTTTATTGCTAATTTTTATATAATATCATCTCTTAAATATATTTTTAATGTCATATATTTTATTTTCATTTCTTATTATAATCTTATATATTTTATTTTCATTTCTTTAATATAATTTCTTAGGTTATATTTTATTTTAATTTTTTTCCTATATTATATAAATTTTTAATTTCCTTTATTTTATTCTATTTTAATTTCTAATTCCTATATTATATATTTTATTTTTTATTTTAATTATAATACTATAAAATATCTTTAATAAACTAACAAAGTTCAATGGCAAAAATGTCGTGTAATGCAATATGATTGTATTGGTTTTGATTACAATCATATTACTTACCTTGGTTGTAATGTGATGCACTATAATCTTATATTGTAGTGGTTTGTTGTAAAATAAACATTGTAATGTAATTTAATTAGACATATTATAGAGAATGTGCTCTCACTTCCCTCATACTAAACGTTACATAAAACACAGTACAGATTAAAAGATCCTATCAAAGCTTACATGTCTCAAATATTCGAACCTATAAAATTCTCGAGCTACAGTACTGACTNAGTAGCAAAATAACTCTCACTGGGGCTCTATCTTGGAGCTGGGAAGGCCCCACTATAAGCAGAAGAGTCATCACTGTATGGATGGAGTGAACCTCCCTTAGTTGCTTCCTCATAAGTTGCTGAACTAGATGCTGATTCAACATTGGGATTCATGCCAGCGAGCTGCATAATGTTTTCAATCTCTTTTACCACTTCACCCATTGTAGGCCTGTCAGCTCCTGATTCTTCTACACAACTCATTGCTAGGTCCACGACCATTTCCAAGCCTTTGGGTGTTGCAACGAAGCCAATGGATGCGTCAAGAATCTCTTGGAGATTATATAAACTTTTTGTTTTATCCATTGCTAGTCTCACCTCTTTTACAATATATTTCCCTCGCTCTATTGGTTTTCTTGCAGTTACTATCTCCAACATCAGCACTCCAAAGCTATAAACATCACTCTTCTCAGTCAACTGCTGGGTCATATAATATTCAGGATCCAAGTAACCCTACAACAGTAAGAAAAAACATTCTTAAGACAGCACATACTATAAGCATAGTAAACGCCTTACGCAATAGTCTTAACAAATCTTTTAACCACTTCCCCTTCTCTTTTTCTTATGAAATTTATTAAACTCAAATCCAGTTAAGTCATAATTGTAGTAATTGTTGCATTTTTCTTTTGAAATATCCATAATCATGCATGCATATTATAGACATTTGACATAGTGGTATGTAAGGTGACTCCACTTTGGACATAAGAGGATTAGACATTTTTTAATGTCAGCTAATTCTCCTCTCCCTTGACAATTTTTAACCATTCCTCATTGGCCCCTTCAGAAAAGTAAGATTCGTCTAGAAAATTATTATGTTTCATGTACTAAAACTACTATGATTACAGTAGATGCTTAAATGTATAAATGAATTAAAAGTTCATCATCTATAAAGGGGTGGGCGGGCGAAGGGGAGAGAATACTAGTTACTATGGAAAGAAAATAAACTAAAGCACCAATTACAAAAAGGAGAGCAGGGTTCTACCATTTAAAAGGCTGAATTATTCTCTTGAGTAGGTGTATGGAGTAACTCACCATTGTACCTTTAACTTGAGTGGTAACATGACCCCTTTCACTGTCACCCATAGGTTTAGAGAGACCAAAATCAGCAACTTTAGCATTTAAGCGTTCGTCTAATAAGATGTTAGAGGACTTGATGTCCCTATGAATGATGGGAGGATTTGCAAGCTCGTGAAGATATGCCAAACCTCTAGCTGCACCAAGGGCTATTTTAAGTCGCCTGGTCCAGTCCATGCGGATTCCCGACTTCCCTAAATTGTTAGAATGTTATTTTCCAAAGAAGCAAAACATAAGTGAAGTAAAAGATAGCTTGTTAAACAATAACACGGGAAATTAACAAGTAAAATCATTCATTAGGGATAATGATAAATGCTTTCCTGTAGTGAGCTAAAAATGTGATTCTTTGTTGGGAAGGTCTTATATAGGACATGAGAGTGATAGATGCCTGGAAAGTCAAAGCTAAAGACAGAATAAAGCAATAATGTTAAGTTCTCTTCCTCTTATAGACTAGTAGTGTAGTGTAGGCTTATCAAATATTCTATTTCATTTCTTGGTGCAGTTAAGGGCATTGTTTGATAAAAAGCAATATGGTTAGGTAGTGAAGAACTGTAAAATACCATTTAATTATTGATAGTGTCACTCATTTTGGATGAATAAAGTGAGCAAACAGAGGAAAATACCTGACAGGCTGTCACTTAGAGAGCCATTAGGAACATACTCATATATTAGCATTTGTTCACCTCGTTCAAAGCAAAATCCCAATAGACTGACAACATTTTTATGATGAACTCTTGATAGAAGCTCAATTTCTGTTTTGAATTCGAGCCCACCCTGCACAGATCCTTGCTGAGCTCGTTTTATGGCAATAAGTTCCCCTGTGGGTAGAGTTCCTCTATAAACCTGTAATTAAAGGCATTCAAAATTATTTGGAAAAATAATTTTAAAAATCACCATGACCATGCTAAAGAGATCCCTGTCAGCAACAGACATAGTTAGAGACAGAACAAACTAAAACACGGATGAGTAGGAGCAAGGGTTGGAAAATAAATCCAATCATAGTCTTGTTAATCACTTGGTCTATTCCAAAAGTTTGCAAATCATGGGATGTGTTAGTAATACGCACATTAATATAGTATCATTGCATTGTGTGGTTGAGATAACTTTAATGCATCAAAATTCATATGAACACATCATAGCAAAAAAGGTATGCATAAATTATCTAATATGTGCATCTAGCCTACAATATGCTGATTGGCTACCATCTACTTGCAATAATGTTTACCTAATGGCGAAAGAAGGACGAGTGTTTTATGTCAACATAGACATATAGTGTGATGCATAAGTTGTTTAGACATGCACAAGCGCAAACTGCAGTAAACATCTTACATATGCCATATATGGATCACAGTCAACTATTCCAGTTGACATTTTAACTATGTAAGCAAACACATTTTACATGTTCTTGAAGAACACAAATGTACAAATGCAGTTACTTTTGTTTTTTCTTATTATCTCTTTCTATACGTCAAATAATTCACTGTATGGTTATGATCTCTTTTTTTCCCTTTAATTCCTTGTATAATAACATTGTAATCTACTTAAAACTTCCCTTCTTTAAAGTATAAAGTTGAATGCAAACACAGTGTGCAAAGGGGGATAGTGCTAGGGATGCCTCAAATGGAAGCACAAATAAAAAGACAAGTTTATTTCAGATACATAGTTATCCATATTTTTGAAAACCATGCATTTAAACATGTGCCTGTTTTACCACATTATCTGTTGCCTCGACCACCACTCGTCTGCAATAACTTACAAATTTCAATGTGTCTTGCAAGGGCGAAACTAGAGCATTTTCAAAGAGGGGCCAAACAAAAAGAAACATTAAACAGTTAAAGAGAATTTTATATATAATTTAATTGTCACTCATCTAAAAAATTAAATAAAATTCAAAAAACAATGGACATAAAAAAATGCATATTAACAGTAATGATGATGTCATTTATATATATGACTGAATAAAACTATAAAAGGAGTCTCTCTCACTCTTTAAGCATAAGAGTGGAAGAAAAAATAATTTTTTGAACTCAAATGAATTCTTTCTTTACTTTGTGTTTTCTAGCTCTCCTCTTATTTTTTATTTGTCTCTTAAATTGATAATTAACCTATTGGGTTATTAGATTGAACTATTTAGATATAATATGTTATGATAGCCTATTATGTGAGACTGTTAAGATATAATATGTTATGATAGGCTTACATTTATATTAAACCTTAATGGGTTTGGATTAGTTGACTCACTTTTATTTTTTATTTTTAAATTTGATAGGCTTAACATGTTAGCTTAGAATTTATTTGTTGGGATTAACTAACAATATGCTAACCATAATGACTGTAATTTTATCAAACAATTTGAAGAATAAAACCAATTATTAAATAAAAAAATTATTTTGAGAGCCATTAAATATATATAATAATTAAAATTGTATTAAAAAATATAATTATTTCATTATATTAATTTGCATGTATATCCTTGTTGTTTAAAGTTTGCAATATACATGCTAGAATGAATTAGTTATTTAGACTAAGAAATGATATATTGATGAAATTCTAAGCAACAGTGCAACATTACAACTTATATTTGCGAATTATATAATAATTTATTTATTTATAAATATTAAAATTATAGAAAATAAAATCCACTTCACAAAAAAAAATGACAAGTAGAAGATAGAATTCACATATGACATAACAAAAAAAAAATGATTGATGGTTTGTAGAAATTTATGAAAGAAAATCTATAGTGATTTGAAACATATGAGTAAATAAAATAAAAATTAAAAATTAAATAAATATAAATAATAATAATAATAATATAAATTGAAAGAAAAAATTAAAAAAAAAACTTTAAAACTGAGTCAAGCCTATAAAATTATTTTGTTATTTTTTATTTGTATTAATTATTAAATAAAAAATTATTTTGGGAGGGCTATTAAGAAAATTTATAAAAAATTTATATATTATGTAAAAAAATTTAAAAGTTTGGGAGGGCCATCCTCTAGGAGGCTCCGCCTTTAAGTAGCATTTGGTACTTTACAATGTAATGTGATTGCAGGTAATGTGATTGCAAGCAATGTGATTGTAGGGAAGATAACATTGCAGTGTTTGGTATATAAGTAATGTAATGATTAAAATGCAACGAAGATAACATTGCAGTATTTGTTTTACAAGTACTTTACAGGTTATGTAATGTTAATTTTCAAAACTACCCTTATATATCAAAATACAAGTTTAACATGTATTTTTTTATTGTTAATTTTTATATGATGTCATTTTTAAATATAATTTATTTTTCATTTCATATTACAAGAATATATTTTATTTTTATTTTTAATATAATTTCTTATATTTTATATTTATTTTAAATTTTTTTCTTTAGAAGATAATATTTTATTTTTATTTCTTAATACGTTTTATATGTATACATTAATGTGATAGCTTCCTACTATCAATTGCAATGGTTTCCTACCATCAAGACCAATTTTACCCTAAACAAATAAAAAAAATGGGAGGTCAAATCTTAAAAAAAAGGCAAAAAAAGAATAAAAATTCAAATTTAGGGCTAAAATGAGGTTTTTTGGGGTCAAAACGGTGACAAACTGCCTCAGGTTGTTTGTCAGCGCGTAGATCTCGAAAGTTACATGGATTCAAAAAAAAATCACCCTGATCGAACAACCGAGCACAAAGTTACGACCTTTTAAAGTTGAGACCACTTTGTGACCAAAAACAATCAAAACATTGTAACCTCTTTTAATTTAAATGCAACGTTGGGTTTAGGCCCACCCAAGAGTCCTCATAAGAGCAAAATGAACTAGAAGAATGAGGGGACTAAGCCCTCTACGAGAAACCAACCGAGCTCCTACAAATTTTCCAAAAAAAAAAAATTCCTATCCAAAGACCCAACCTTAAAAAAAGGTAGAAACAAAAACACAAGGCTCCTTCCTTGATAAACCAACGTACTAAGCAGTTGGATTGCAAGCCGTCAATTAAAACATATAACATTCTTTACTAACTAGTCACGCAATGCCTTACTAACAAGTCACGCAATGCCTTAATAACAAATCACGCAATGACTATCAACTAGTCATGCAATGCCTTATAAAAAACTAATCACGTAATTTTCAAAGTAAGTCACGCAATTCTCAAAGTAAGTCACGCAATTCTCAAAAAAAGTCACGTAATACCTTATCAAAAACTAGTCATGCAATGCCTTATCAAAAACAAGTCACACAATTCCTAAAGTCAGTCAAGCAATTCCCAAAGGAAGACACGTAATGCCTTATCAGAAACTAGTCACACAATACTTTATCAAAAACTAGTCATGCAATACCTATCAACTAGTCACACAATACCTTATCAGAAACTAGTCACGTAATACTTTATCAAAAACTAATCACGTAATGTCCAAAGTCAGTTACGCAATGCCTATCAACTAATCANCCTTTTATATGTATACATTAATGTGATAACTTCCTACTATCAATTGCAATGGTTTCCTACCATCAAAACCAATTTTACCCTAAACAAATAAAAAAAATGGGAGGTCAAATCTTAAAAAAAAAAAGGTAAAAAAAGAATAAAAATTCAAATTTAGGGCTAAAATGAGGTTTTTTGGGGTCAAAACGGTGACAAACCGCCTCAGGCTGTTTGTCAGCGTGTAGATCTCGAAAGTTACATGGATTCAAAAAAAAAAAATCATTCTGATCGGACAACCGAGCACAAAGTTACGACCTTTTAAAGTTGAGACCACCTTGTGACCAAAAACAACCAAAACATTGTAACCTCTTTTAATTTAAACGCAACGTTGGGTTTAGGCCCACCCAATAGTCCTCATAAGAGCAAAATGAACTAGAAGAATGAGGGGACTAAGCCCTCTACGAGAAACCAACCCAGCTCCTACAAATTTTTCAAAAAAAAAAAAATTTCCTATCTAAAGACCCAACCCTAAAAAAAGACAGAAACAAAAACACAAGGCTCCTTCCTTGATAAACCAACGTACTAACCAGTTGGATTGCAAGCCGTCCATTAAAACATATAACATTCTTTACTAACTAGTCACGCAATGCCTTACTAACAAGTCACGCAATGCCTTAATAACAAATCACGCAATGCCTATCAACTAGTCACGCAATACTTTATCAAAAACTAATCACGTAATTTTCAAAGTAAGTCACGCAATTCTCAAAGTAAGTCACACAATTCTCAAAGAAAGTCACGCAATACCTTATCAAAAACTAGTCACGCAATGCCTTATCAAAAACTAGTCACGCAATTCTTAAAGTCAGTCAAGCAATTCCCAAAGGAAGACACGCAATGCCTTATCAGAAACTAGTCACACAATACCTTATCAAAAATTAGTCATGCAATACCTATCAACTAGTCACACAATACCTTATCAGAAACTAGTCACGTAATACTTTATCAAAAACTAATCACGTAATGTCCAAAGTCAGTCACGCAATGCCTATCAACTAGTCACGTAATGTTTTATCAGAAACTAGTCACGCAATGACTTATTAGAAACTGTCACGCAATGACTATCAAAAACTAGTCATGCAATATCCAAAGTCAGTCGTGCAATGCCTTATCAAAAACCAAGCACAAAGAAGATGGCCATGTCTTGACGGTATCATGGATTTGGCAATGCTAGGTACGAGTTCTGCTGCTTTCAGCATTTCTAATTGGATAGAACTTGAAAACTATTTGATTACCCATATTTTGTTGAGGGAATAAAAACCAAAAATTGCAACACCAAAAATTACAACCAAACACGCAGCGTTTTATTTCGTCACAATTACCTGTGCCTCTTGTTGAAGATTATTAAGGGTCAAATTGTTTCAGTGATAAATCCTAAAATATAAATATGAAGAAAACCCAAATTAACATAAAAAAATCAGATTAAAAAAAACAATAAGAAGATAAAAAAAGGAGAAAGAAAAAGAAGAATGAGAGATTTCAACCCACAATTTCAGAAGATGAAAAAGCAGAGCTAAAAGAAGGAAGAGCGACTTTAGCAAAATGGAGAAGAAGTAGCAGACCCTCAACCCCAAAAACGATGCTTTGCTTCGAATTGTGAGTAATTTTTTTAAAAGATAATAGGTAAAAATGTCCTTAAAGATATTATAGAGTGCAATATAATGTGATTGGTTTTGCACTGCAATCACATTACATCCATTGGCTATAATGTGATTGCATTGCAATTTTACATTGCAGTGGTCTATTACAAAACAAACACTGCAATGTAATCTAATTGGACACATTACAGGAAATGTGACTTTACATCCCTTATACCAAACGGGACCTTAGTGTCTTGCTGCAGTCAGGCATTAGTTCAAACCAGCAACAAGACATGGAGTTGTGCAAATGAGACCACCTCTATGTGGCCAACGTGCCAAAAGGATGCATGTTTTTGGTGAGCACACTTACGCACGCACATGCAATAGAGAGAGAGAATGAGAGTCAAAATTAACCTTTCCATAACTCCCCGATCCAATATCATTGGCTTCTGAAAAATTGTTTGTGTATTTCGTAAGCTCTTCAAAAGAGAAGCACCTTGCTCCTTTTAACTGAGGTATGCTACCACTGCTCTTCTTAGAATCCCAGTGTGCTGTGTTTTTACAGTAGAGAATCAATCATAAGCCCCAGATATTCCATACAATCAACTTGAAAAGGCTGAGTAAATGAAATGCTTATCATACCAAAAGGATTGCTCTCTTTGGTTGCTCTTTCTGCTCTCTTCTTCTGACGATAAGCATAAGTCCCAGCGAGCACTAATAGTAAAAACAGCACTGAAGCACCAGCTGCTGCTCCTATTTTTGTGGCAATGCTAGATTTTTTTGAGTTGGCAGGTTCGTCTGGATGAAAACACACATACTTAGAAAAAGATGAATCTAAATAAACAGAGAAATTTACAAATTCATTTTACTTCTATTCTATAAGAATTACCAGAAAAGTGCTCATAATTGTCACCAATAAAAGTATAAGGTCCAAAGAGCTCTCTAGGAGCCCTGAAAGTCGGGTTGCTAAGTACAAATGCAATCATAAAAATTCCGGTTCTATTGAAACTGCTTTGGCCATACGGAAATACAGCAAGGTCCAATAGATGATATTCAAATAAATCCATTCTTGGATCACTTAGTGAAACAGAATCCACTGGAAGTTGATGGGACTGGAAGAACTGCAACAATTGCCACTCTAGAATTTCATATGGAGTTGAGGTTCTAAAGTCTGAGAAGGAAATGCCTCCGAAGAGTAGTGTTCCTGTATATGGATGTGCACATTTGCATGTGGGGCTCGAAATTTGATCTGAACTGCATGAAACAGGCAGACAGTTCTTTGAAGGGGGGGTTGAATACAAAGGCCCAGAATTTGATGGGGGAAGTTTGCAGTAAGTGCATTATGATAACAATGATAACAATAAGAGTTTGGAGAGACAGAATAATTGATCACTCACACAAATCATGTTTTACCAAAATTAAATGTAGTTTGGTGGCCACCCAAGACCACCCAATCTCTCCCCAACAACCACTTTTTTTTTTCTTGACAGCTTGGCTCTGCTTAGCTTTGTCTTGAGCTAAGTTCTGAAAATTCATGCTCAAAACCATTATAATATACATAGGTTTATTTTAACTTTATATTGAATTTTTCTTTAATTGGTTGATTATATCTTTATACTAATATTTATTTCTATATTTATATATTTTTCATGAAAAAGTAGTTTATGAACCCATAGCATTTATAAATAATAACAAGAGGGAAAACACTTCATCCCATTTACACAAAAAAATATATATTTCTTTCATATAGTTAGCACAGTGAAGGATAGTACAAATTTATTTATGAGTAAATTTAAAGAGGTAGTAAATAGGAATTAAAAAAAAAAAGAGTTGGAAAGGTGAAAGTTTGGATAATTTGCCTTACCATGATTAAGGTAGGTGGTTTAAGGTGACTTAAAAGGTTGGATATCATTGTTATCATTATTGTATAAGGTTGAATAAGAAAACAGGGGCAACCAAATGTGGTTTGAGAAGACTAAAGAATGATTATATTATGGGTAGAGTTACTAAAGCATTTCTTACTTACAAGGTGTTCAAACTGTTCATGCCGGTAAGGTCAGGCAGAGGGGCGGTCAGTTTATTGTTGGACAAAAACCTGAAAATCAACACCAAATGCTCTTCATTAAGAGAAGATAATAGTTTCCTTCCCTCCTAGAAAAACAAGTGCAGAAGACTATCAGCCTTTTCTGTTCATAGCTTACAAATATTGAACTCTTGAAAGGTTGTTGAGATTCAAAGGAAGATGCCCATTTAGTGAATTGTTGTCAAAGCGTCTGTAGCCAAAACAATAAATTCATCTCTCATCATCAAAAACCCTGTAGAAATTCACTTACAGCAAAAACTTCAACAAGAGTTCACTGTAGTACTTGATCTAGATACTCACACCACTTCCAGAGTTTGCACAAGTCCAAGGGTGGAAGGAAGACTTCCAGTAAGTTCGTTGCTTTCAAATAGCCTACCAGAGAGAGAGGAAAACGAAATGTAACAAATCTACAAAAATTCATGCTGTTATTTCTTGAATTTCATCACATTAAAGCAAAGATTAGGAGGAAGGAGCTTGCAGACAAATTTGGAATTCTTTAAAATAAAATAAGAGAAAGAATTCAGAGTCTCTCTCTTTCAGAAGGGTGGCTTAAGATACAAAGAAGAAGCACCCTCTTATACAGGCTGTTAAAGGTTAAGAGAAAAATCATTATTTAGAGAAGAAATTCGTTATATTTATGCACCTTTCCTGTAGTTTAGAATACAATGTGCCTTTTGCAAAGCACATTCTAGGTAAGTCAAGAAATATATTGCAAAACCTACTTGATAGAAAACTGAATGAAACTTACAAATGTATAAGAGTCATATCTGAGCTGAAAAGTTGAAATGGAATTTGGCCAGAGAGTTTATTCTTTCCGAAATGGCTGTGGATGATGGAGAACATCATTACTATGAGGAGAATATAACCATTGCAAGAAAAGAATCAAAACAAACGTAAACTACAACGAAATTCGACATACAAGTGTTGGGTATGAATCAACATGTCAAGCCCTGGTGTAGATACATTTGAAACTGGAATTGGTCCTTCTAGCTGGTTGTCGGCCAGATCTAACCAAACAAGATTTGATAGTTTACCAATGGACGGTGGAATACGTCCAGTGAAGCCATTAGAATTTAGGGATCTGCAGGCAATATAGGCCAGCATGAAAGAAGTACTCTGATTGAAAGAGGTAAAAGAATAACAAGTAGAAATAGTGAAGCCAAAACAACATACAACCCACGATCATGGAGCCTAAAACCGAAGTTTTATTGGATACTAATGTAATGCCCTTCACTTAATAGTCATACATGGCAAATCACCAGAATCCAAATGGAATTGCATGTTTGTTAGTCACTGCAGGGAATAAGCATTAAAGGTCAAATTCTTACAGGAACCTCAGCTGCGAAAGAGATCCTATTGAATCGGGAATTGGACCATTGAAACCACAACCAACCAAGATTCTGCGATATTATACAAAGAAAAGAGGTCTTTTAAGGGAATTGCAGAACAAATTTGCTTCCAGGTGATGCTTTGGCAGGAAATGGATCTACTTACAAGTTTGTTAGATTCTTTAAATTCCCAATCGATGCTGGAAGAGATCCTGTGAGACCTTGGTTGTAGGATAGATCCCTGAAAAAAGAAGCCACATCAGAGATGTTATAATAACTATGGTAACGATTGCCACTAACTAAAAATTGATAAATTATTTATTGAAAGAAATTAAAGAAACGAATTCTTTTTTATTTATAGCTCTACCAGGATTAACATATCCCTTGTATTCAAAGAGCAAACCTTTAGATACCTGAACATTGAAGTCTCCCAAGAACAATAATAACAAATAAAAATAATTTAAAAAGAAGAAGAAAAAGATACACAAGTGCTGCAATACTCAAAAAGCTAACATTTACATGTTGAAAAGAAAAAAAAAAAATTGTTTAGAAGGATGGTTCAGACAAACTAGCTGCAAAATGACCTCCATGAAGAACAGAGCGAGACAGTGGGCAAAAGGACCTACACTNAGTTCTTTCCTTTTTTTTTTTTTTTATTTTTTATTTTATTATATTTTTTTTGTTTCTTGCAATCCCAAAATGTTCTTCATCTCAGCTGGTTTTAATCTGCTTAATCCTGTTTAAGCCAATTGATCTGTTTTAATTCAAGTTTGATCACTTGGACCTGTTTACCAATAACAGGCTCAATCATTGGGCCCAATGACTCTAATACTAGTCCAACATTACCATGGCCCAAACAGGTTTATAATACTAGGACCAGGCTTGAGACTTCAAAGTTCACTAGACTTTTAATTAACTCTAACTATAAAATAAAGTAATGAAACAAAAATGATAAATAAATATAATAAATAAAACATGGAAGATAAAGTAACAATAATAAAAATAAAATAAAACAAATAAGAAAATGAAAATTCATATAAACATAAATATTAACTACTTATATGTGAAACTATAGTTAAATAGGTTCAAGCAAATTTAATCATTTTTGTCATTTTAAAATTATAATGATTTTTGAGCTGATAAAGCTAATAAAGTTTATTAAGACAATTGATTTGTTTTAATTCAAGTTTTATTACTTGGGTCTGTTTGCCAATAACAGGCTCAATCATTGGGGCCAATGACTCCAATACTAGTCCAACATTACCATGGCCCAAACAGGTTTATAATACTAGAACTAGGCCTGAAACTTCGAAGTTCACTGGACTTTTAATTAACTCTAACTATAAAATAAAGTAACGAAACAAGAAAGACAAATAAATAAATAAATAAAACATGGAAGATAAAGTAACAATAATAAAAATAAAATAAAAAAAAAAAAATCATATAATCATAAATATTAACTACCTATATGTGAAACTATAGTATCTACAATGAGAATCTAGTAACTTAAAGAATTAATCAAAGATCACTCAAATAGGTTCAAGCAAATTTGATCATTTTGTCATTTTAAAATTATAATGATTTTTGAGCTAATAAAGTTAACAAAGTTTATTGAGACAATTTATTAAAACAAGGAAGGGAGAGTTCCACCATGATGTTATGACAACATTCATGTACATGTAAAAGGTTGGACATAAATGGAGTACCTTGTCAGAAGTTATGAGTGCGATTATATATAATGACTTAAACCCTCTTGATTATTTTTCTTCATAGTTCAAAAAGAAAACTTATTTGTGTGCATACAAAAACATGTTGAACCACGTCAAATGAAGGATGACTTAGCCCAAAATCGTAAATGGAACAATTTTGCCTCTTTTGGTAAAAAGGATGCTTCGTAGGTTTATCAAGAAAAGAAAGAGGTAAACACCGAAAGAAAGACTAAAACCCAACATTGAAGCGTTAAGAGTAAAAATGGCACGTGTTTACTATCTTCAAGATGGCCACAACAAGCAAGGATGTCTAAAGAGAAACGAACTTGTAAGACTCTTATTTCATTGAAATTGTGTACGGCATATACTCATTTATTAACTTCTTTTATTGTCTTTGTGTAGGCCACTTTTGATAATTCAAGGCCTTGGAATTGGAGAACAAAGGTGGGAAAAAAAAAATAATTTACCATTTCTTTATTATCTTTGTGTAGGTAACTTTGGACAATTCAAGGCCTCTCCATTGGAGAACAAAGGACAAAAATATGACAAAAGAACAACTTGCTACTAACATTAATGCTAGTGCAGCAAGTGGAATTTATGACGTGAAATATTCCCCATAACACATATAACATACATGAGGTTCAAACTTGCTAAAATCATAGATTTTTTTATGTCTAGCATGACATATGTGAAGCTATTGGCCATGGGTTGCCTTTTGTTTTAATGGCTTCTTAAGTTGATATCAGGAGTCATGCAACTGATCTGGTATAGTTCAAATTTTGCATTGAAATAATTAATTTTGATGTTGTAAAGGCTATAACAGATAAAATGATTGATAGATAGTGGGGATATAACTTGGTGAGGAGAATAAAGCAATTGATTGCATGCCATTCACGAGTGATACATTAAAACTGCATACAGATATTTTCGGTTTCAAAAGTTAAGTATAACATTAATTATGTTAATGTGACCTATACTTAACTTTTGAAACCGAAAATATCTGTATGCAGTTTTAATGTATCACTCGTGAATGGCATGCAATCAATTGCTTTATTCTCCTCACCAAGTTATATCCCCACTATCTATCAATCATTTTATCTGTTATAGCCTTTACAACATCAAAATTAATTATTTCAATGCAAAATTTGAACTATACCAGATCAGTTGCATGACTCCTGATATCAACTTAAGAAGCCATTAAAACAAAAGGCAACCCATGGCCAATAGCTTCACATATGTCATGCTAGACATAAAAAAATCTATGATTTTAGCAAGTTTGAACCTCATGTATGTTATATGTGTTATGGGGAATATTTCACGTCATAAATTCCACTTGCTGCACTAGCATTAATGTTAGTAGCAAGTTGTTCTTTTGTCATATTTTTGTCCTTTGTTCTCCAATGGAGAGGCCTTGAATTGTCCAAAGTTACCTACACAAAGATAATAAAGAAATGGTAAATTATTTTTTTTTTCCCACCTTTGTTCTCCAATTCCAAGGCCTTGAATTATCAAAAGTGGCCTACACAAAGACAATAAAAGAAGTTAATAAATGAGTATATGCCGTACACAATTTCAATGAAATAAGAGTCTTACAAGTTCGTTTCTCTTTAGACATCCTTGCTTGTTGTGGCCATCTTGAAGATAGTAAACACGTGCCATTTTTACTCTTAACGCTTCAATGTTGGGTTTTAGTCTTTCTTTCGGTGTTTACCTCTTTCTTTTCTTGATAAACCTACGAAGCATCCTTTTTACCAAAAGAGGCAAAATTGTTCCATTTACGATTTTGGGCTAAGTCATCCTTCATTTGACGTGGTTCAACATGTTTTTGTATGCACACAAATAAGTTTTCTTTTTGAACTATGAAGAAAAATAATCAAGAGGGTTTAAGTCATTATATATAATCGCACTCATAACTTCTGACAAGGTACTCCATTTATGTCCAACCTTTTACATGTACATGAATGTTGTCATAACATCATGGTGGAACTCTCCCTTCCTTGTTTTAATAAATTGTCTCAATAAACTTTGTTAACTTTATTAGCTCAAAAATCATTATAATTTTAAAATGACAAAATGATCAAATTTGCTTGAACCTATTTGAGTGATCTTTGATTAATTCTTTAAGTTACTAGATTCTCATTGTAGATACTATAGTTTCACATATAGGTAGTTAATATTTATGATTATATGAATTTTCGTTTTCTTATTTGTTTTATTTTATTTTTATTATTGTTACTTTATCTTTCATGTTTTATTTATTTATTTATTTGTCTTTCTTGTTTCGTTACTTTATTTTATAGTTAGAGTTAATTAAAAGTCTAGTGAACTTTGAAGTCTCAAGCCTGGTCCTAGTATTATAAACCTGTTTGGGCCATGGTAATGTTGGACTAGTATTAGAGTCATTGGGCCCAATGATTGAGCCTGTTATTGGTAAACAGGTCCAAGTGATCAAACTTGAATTAAAACAGATCAATTGGCTTAAACAGGATTAAGCAGATTAAAACCAGCTGAGATGAAGAACATTTTGGGATTGCAAGAAACAAAAAAAATATAATAAAATAAAAAATAAAAAAGAGAGAAAAATAAGGAAAGAACTAGCTCAGCAGGGTGTGTTTTGCACCTTGCCAAGGCCAATGCCACTCTGCCAAATGCGAAAAAATGGCGTCTAGCAGAAACTTCATGAGGTTAGGGGAGCACAGGTGGCAACTCCAAAATTTGAAGGGGTGGGCAATTTCATAAAACCTAGCAGCCAATTTTATAACAAAAGCCTTAGGCAGCCAATTTTACCACAAAAGCCTTAGGCAACCAATTTAAAAAAAAAAAAAAGAAACCTAAAAGAAAAACCCAGAAAATCTTAAATTTCTACCCTATCAAATAGCCAAATACCACAATCAAAAGAAAAGAAAAAACAAGACAAAGCCAAAAAATAAAAAAACATGAGAAACATTTAGAAATAGGTTTTATGACTTTCGGAGGGTAAGGGATTTTTTTGGGTTCTAATAATATTTCCTTCTTGCTTTTCGGACCAGAGTAAAAGAGGAGGATCTTTTGGGAGTGGGTTTTGTAGGGGTGGAAGATCGGCAAAGAAGAGAGGTAGGGTTAGGCATTTGGGGTATTGAGTTTAGAGAGAAGGAAAACGCTAGTGGTAAAGAGAGAAAACAAAAAGAGAAAATGAAGGGAAAAGAAGAAAAGAAGGCTTTTATACCTAGGTTTAGAGGCTAAAATGGTGCAATTTCGTTAAGGTAGGAACTTGAAGGGAATAGCTCCTAAACGGCGTCGTTTGAGGGAGCTTTTGAAGCACCAAACGATGCATTTTGAAAAGAGTCCAACACACCAACGAAGCGAGCTTGGGGCGCTCTTGTGCAGACCAGTCACCTTGGGCTATTGCTCTAGCTCAAGCAAGGTGAGGCCTTTCTTATTGATTGTGAATTTGGTCTGATTTATTGGGGTTTGCCCATTTTATTTAGTTGAAAATCTACTTAGCTTAAATAGAATAAAAAAATATTGTAAAAACTACAGAATGTTTTAGAGCAGAAAAAAATAAAAGAAAAATAATAATAAATAGAGAACTATGAATAAAGATATAGATAAATATTTAATTATAAAATAATAGATTTAGTTAGACAGAATATGGGTGTATAGATAGAGAAAATAAAAGAATATAACATACTATAAAATTATAAATATAAAAATATAATGATTGTTTTAAGGTCAATATCGATGATGAAATGTTCATATGGAGCGCAAGAAGTCATGATTCCAAATGAATTTTTTCAGGTAAAAGATTTCGATTAGGATCTGACAAATACAATGGGAGGGTCTTAATATCGAATCCTGATGTTCCTAATCTTAAATAAATGAAAATATATGAACTTAATTATTAATTAAGTGAAATATAAAAACAAAAGAAGTAAAGAAATAATGAAGATAATAAATAAATAGCAAAAAATAATAAAACTTTCAATGATGGTAAATTCACAATAGTCAATACCACTAAAATATAAAAGGCAAATATAAAATAGATTTATGAGAAAGGATAAAAAAATAGTTAGTCAAAAAGAAAATAGGCTAGGTTAACAAAAAATAGGAAAGACATTGNAAAACTAAAGAAGTAAAGAAATAATGAAAATAATAAATAAATAGCAAAAAATAATAAAACTTTCAATGATGGTAAATTCACAATAGTCAATACCACTAAAATATAAAAGGCAAATATAAAATAGATTTATGAGAAAGGATAAAAAAATAGTTAGTCAAAAAGAAAATAGGTTAGGTTAATAAAAAATAGGGAAGAAATTGATTTATAAAAAAATATACATAAATAATAATTATGAAATGAGATATTTGGTTTTAAAAAAGTAGTATTTAGGTGAAAATGAAAATTTATATAGCAAAATAGATAAATACTTAAATATAAAAAATCTATAATAAAATGAAATTAAAAATATAGTTAGATAAAAATAATAAATATAACATGCCTATCTATGATATATATGCATACAAAGAAAAATAATAAAAAGAAATTTCAAAGATATAACAAAAAAGTTGTAGGAAGGTTAATAAATAAATATTGAAATATATAGGCATATGACACATCATTACTAAATCGTTAAATGTCATGGTATGTAGATGTATTGTGTGCATGAGTCAAGGCTTCGATGATGGGACTTTTCGAAGGAGCTTGCAAAGGCGAGTTCCTTCGAAAAATTTCCTAAGTGAAAAGATACTTCCAAGTCTCACTAGTACGATGGGAGAGTTTAGAGAATATTTTTAATAAAAGGCTTCCGATCGTAACAGAACTACATTAATGAAAATATTATTTTTACTTGCAAACAACTACTATCAGTTAAAATTTTACTATGCAAGTATACATATCAAATAGATAATATATAAACAAGCAGAATATCAATCCCACAGAGATTTGATCTAAAATTTTACTAAGTACTAAAATTAGAACAATTTAGTTTTATTTAAATAATTAAAATTTGAATTCTAATTAAACTCAAAATTACTCAACTAAAACTAATTTAGTTAAAAATTAAAGTAATAAGATAATTGGGTAAACAACAAATCAAATAAGCCTAGGATTACAATATCCCTTACATTTCATCTATATCTTACCTCTCTTCCTTAACATATTTCAATAGGTTGAATTACTAACCTAGAGTCCTTAATTATTTATAAGAGTCTCCTGACTCATCTTATAAAAATATCTATTTTAACCAAAATACTATATCTTTTATGCAAATTGAAATTAAAACAAACTCATTAAGTTCATATTCTAATTTGGCTACATAAGGCTTATAGGTATATCCCTATCCTATACGCAAATCAATTAATGTGATCATATATTATCCCAATTTTAGTCTACTTTAAACTCTCTTTCCCAAGTTTGTTTAGGTTCCTAAATTAATTTAATTAGTGATCATGCAATTAAAAGCATTAAGAACAAATTGGAATAAATAATTCAAATCCCATTAAAGATAAGAAAGAAATAGATTAAACGTTTAGATTACATGTGAGTTAAATTGCAATCCTAGAAAAACAAATTTAGCTCATAATATCTAATAAAAACTTCATCCAAAGAAATTTAGCCATTAATCCAAGTTAAAGGAAATAAGAGAAACACAAAAGTAAAGAGATAAAAGTAATAGTTAGAGCTTTGTGATCTTGATTCTCCCTCCAATTCTCTTATTTTCTTGCTTTGTTCTTGGCTTCAAATCTCCAGAATAATTGATTGTTGCCTCCACCTTCAAATCTCAGAAAAAGGTCCTTTAAATAAGCTCCAAGTAATCTAATTTTCAAAATATCATCAACTTTTTATTTTTGGAAAATCTTCAGCACTGCGACGCTAAGCTCTCGGGAAAATGTGTTGTGTTTCCTTTCACCAGCGTTGCAGCCTTGTTCTTGCTAGGAACGGCATGATTAGAGTATAAACGTAGCAGAATAAAAATTAAAATAAATAAAAATACATACCTCCTACCTTTGGATCACCTTGGTTGTTTAATGCAAAGATAAGTACTACATAAAATCAGAAAAATTTTACCTTTCCAAACGATATTGTAATCAAATGGATTCCTTTTGGTGACAAAACGTGAACACCTTTTGTGTGAAAGAATCCCAGCCACTCAATCGCTTGGCCTCCAATGATGCACACACGATTGCAACGGATCCTTCTCAAGGAGAGAGCTTTATGCCACGGGCTTGTGCTAGCAAGTGAACAACGATTTGTTCTCTTTTCTTCTTTGAACAAAGAACCAAAGGAGAAGTTTTCAGAAGAAAATAAACTTCTCAAGAGTGGCAGCACTCAAGAGAAAATCTTTTTTTTTTGTTTCTTTCTCTTTAAAAAAAAAAGAGTGGCTATAATGTGATATTTATATCTAGGTTTAACTTATTGAAATTTGCAAAATAAGTCCTTAATATTATAACAATTATAATATTTAACCAATACTTAATTAAACTCTTTTAATTAGGTCCTTAGTAGTTAAAACGTAGAATTTGATTTAAGTCTCACTTAAATCATCACACTCTCAATTTAATCCAAATTGTAATCTTTGTATGTGACTCATTAGGTTCCTAACATGTTGGCAATGGAATTGAATTAAAATATTATTAATTAATTAATTTAAATGAATCATATTCAATTTTAAATTAAGTAATTCAATTCCATAGACCATGATTGGCATCTAGCAATGCATCATGGCCATCCAATTGTTAGGAGAGTCAAAAGATTCTTTGACAACCTTTCAGTGTACAGTTTTTCAATGTAATTCATTCTCTCATCATATATCCCGAAGATGATAAGAGCTTGGTGCAATGCCTACTCTTATTGATCTCCATATTTATTCTTGTATTTAAATCATTAGCTTTATGGAGTCTTATGAAACTCATTCCATAATCTCCTAATCACCTTGGCCAAGGATTTGATTAAGCTAATATCAATTAAGAACTAATGAGATATTTCCCCTCGAATCACTTGGGGAGATAATTCTTATCTTGACCACTCATTTGCCTTCACATGCTTCATGCTATACCCAAAAGTATCCTATTTTGGCATCCTTGGTTAGGCACCTGTAGGGATGAAATCAAAGCATAGCACTCCACACATAAGACAACCTGGTGCCTCAAGTCTATGGAGTATTTATAATACCCTGTATTTTGATACGATGGCTAATAAAGTTTACGGATGCCAATTGAGATTAAGTACCTATTTAAAAGGGTAATTCATAAGTGAACCTTTAAAATCTTGACTTCTATAGACACGTAACTAGAAGTAGACGCGATAATGAAGACTAGGGGTAATTTCGTAATTTCTGTTGGTGAGCTCCTACGAGTAGGTTTTTTTGACACTATTAAGATCTAAATAGGCCTAAGGAATGAATAAATGATGTTTATGATGGTAAATAAATGAAAAAGATAAAAATAATGATAATTTCCATAATAGAGGCAAAATGGTCATTTTACGTCTCGAGTCTAAATTTTTATGTTTTCATGAACTCGAGTATTTTTAGACTATTATGGACCTTACCCTAGTGTCAAAGGAGTAAAAGGTTGCAGAAAGGATGAGAGCAAGACAAAGTCACCATGTTAAGGGCATTTTGGTAATTCAAGTGAGAAATGGATAAACTTTATATATAAATATCTAAAGCTCTAGCAATTTCCAGCAACTTCCAGCCATTTCTTCTTCTTTCCCATCTCATGTTTCTTCATCTCCATGGGAGCCTCCCATAAAGCTTCCATAACTTTCTCTCTCTACCTTCAATTTTCATGCTTATGAGCACTTCTTCATGGAACCTTTTGTTCTCTTTCACTCTCTCACCTTAAAACCCTTAAAAAGTTTTTGTTCAGCACTTTCTCTCACTAGCTAGAAATTTAGAGAGAGAGAGAGAGACTTTCCATGATAGCTTAAGTATTCTTGAGAAAGAATTCAACTACAAATCCACCAAGGTGAGTAATGAATGAGGATTGATTTTAGGTTGTTGATAATGGCTAGTAATTGGAGTTGTGAGTTGTTTATTTAGTGAGGTTTGTTTATTTATTTCTAGAGTTACTAGAGTAGAAAGAACAGATAGCCATTTAATGGCAATTGAAAGCTAGTTAGGAATAACTAGTGGAATTTGATTTAGGAAAGAGCTTTTGGAATTATATTAATGCCAATTTGAGTTGGTTGTGATGTTGTGTGTGAAAATAGGTTCCAATGAGGCCTCACATGTCCATTTGAAGCAATAATCAAAGTTAGAGTCAATTAAAGATTCAATAAATATCGGTGAGTGAACTTGCATTTCAAAACTATTTTGGGAATGTGAAACTATTTGCACAAAATATTGATTGATTTTATCCAACTTTTCTTAAAACTGTGTGCCTTGGGAACAAGCCCTTGCTAAATTATCTCTATGTTGTGAAATGTGGCTGTTATGGATTCATGCATTACTATATTATGTTGATATATATATACATATATATATATATATATGTTGTGTATTGATAGTTGATATTGTGTGATAATTATAACTGTGCGTGTGCACGATGTGGGGGGATGCACATGCTGGTGATGATGTGGTGAGGGAGATAGATGATGATAGTGCCCGTGTGCAAGATGTGGGGCGATGTACATGATGGCACTGACTGTGCACGATGTGGGGGGATGCACACGATGACTTCGGCTATGTGCACGATGTGGGGGGATGCACATGAGCTGGGTGAGATGATGGTGGTATTGGTGTTTATTTATGTATATAAGTATATATATGTTTGTGAAATAAAAGTTCATGAATGTGGTATATGGGTGTAATGCATGTGAAATTTGGCATGATGAATCTTGAGAATTTCTTATTTTCTTGCAAATTGATTTTTATTGCAACACCAAATAGATTTTTAGTGCAAAAGAGGTCTTTTTAACACTTAGGTGCCCTGCTTCTCGCTGCAGCGAGAAACATTCTATTTTGGCAACCAACAACTCGTTGCAGCAAGAATAAATCTCGCTGCAATGAGAAACTCTTGGGTTTTAATGCAGTGTTTTCACTTTGGTGAAGATTTTGACCATCTTCCCATTCGAACTGGGAAAAGTGGTAAACATAAAAGTTGTATCCTTGTCTTTTAACTTTCTAATGATTTAAAAATCAGGTCAATTGGACTTCTTTAACTGAAGATATGCTAGAAAAACTGAAATACATACAAATTGACACTATTTCTTGCTACAACGAGAAACTTTCTGTTTTGACCGCCTGAATCTCTCTACAGCGAGAATGAACTTCACTGCAGCAAGAAACTTGCTGCCATGCTTGCTACCTTGGTTGATTTTGACATACTTTTCACCCAATTAACTTCATGGATTGATCTTGGGTTTTTGCAACACTATGAGGTTATTAATCAAAGTTTGAAATGAGGGGTTTTTAGTAAGAAAATAAATCAATTGCATTATTTTTGAAACAAGTGCATCATGATTTCTAAATTCTTCCTATTGATTGCTTGTTCCCTTCTTATGTTCACTCAATGAGTTTTATACTCACGTTTTTAAACTTCATGTTTTCAGATTCGAAGGCAAGTTGGGACTTAGATTGAGTTGCACACATATACTCGCCTTCTTGGTAGGTACTATGGCATCTCAGTAGCTGTACCTTTACCCACGGTCACTCCGCTGACGGTCAAGAGTCTTATGCTTATTTACATGTATAAGTAATAAAGACCACTAAGATTCATGTTAAAAATCAAATATGTATATTTGATTATTGATGCCACTATAAGGTGGCAAATGAGTGATACTATGTTAGCATAATACAAATGTGAATATTGGATTGCTATAAAATGTTACTAAAATGTTTATAATTGAGAATTGTAATATGTGGCTTTAGAAATGAAGGTTGAGAATGATGATTAGGATTGCATAAAAAAAAAAAAGCTTGCTTGGGCTTAGTAGGTTATGCCTATTGGGCTCATGCGCCGGTCATGGCTCGGGATTTGACCTGTGACAAAGGTGGTATCAGAGCTCTAGGTTTAGTCGAGTCCTAAGAATTCTCGTGTCAGTCAACGGAGTTTTCGGAGTTAATGTAGAGTCTTGTTTATGGTTTGTGACTGCAACACAATTCATAAACAAGAGGCTATATAAACTCCTATTTCTAGTAACCTACCATCTTGCTAACATTATGCAAAGGTCATAAGTGGTACCGTTGTCCAGGTTTGAGATGCCACCCGAGACACGAGCTATCGTTGGAAAGATTTTAAGCAAATGCTCCTAATGAAAGGTTAATATAATAATAAATCTGTCACGATCCGAAACTCCCCATTGGCCTCGTGACAACTGTCGCGACATCCCTATAGGCACTCATTACTCGAAATGCAGATCGGAACCCCGCAAGGCTTAGCATCAGCTTCCGCATCTCCCCGGTGAGTGACAGTTATTAAATCTCACATTTCAAGAAATCATAAGTCGTTTCCAAATCAAAATAATAAAATATTATTTTTCAGCTCATAGGGGCATTTTTGTCATTTTTCTTTGAAAATACGAAAACCCGCCAAAAACATGGTGTAAAAGCTAAATATGTTCATACATACTTTAAATCAGATAACTGAAGTATAAAATTACTTTTACAGTGACACGTGGGCCCCCAACTGACAAAGAAGGTGTAGGGCTACGAACCCTTACTTTTCTAGGATGCAATTCCGAGAGTAATTCTTGTCTTAATCAACTATCAACAAACTATCCTGAGCCTGAAAAATGGATAGGAAGAAGGGTGAGATTACAAAATCCCAGTGAGTAAACAAACACCATCTAAACTATCTAAAGGGGAGTGAATGGAGACGAATTAAAATATCCTTTTCCAATATATGTTTCATAACATGAATATTCAGTTTACTCAATTAATCAACATGGCTTATATATCTCACAAAACTTGGCTTCTGTCAAAATCATTCTTGGGGATGCCTTGGCCTAGGCATCTGATCGAGACCACCAAAGCTGTTAAATATCTTTACATCCAAAATTCTAGCCATGCCTTGGCGTTGGCTGAGTCTCACTCTCACGTGGTGGTCCATGTGAAGTGCACTCAAATCTTTACCTCTAGAGAAACCCTCCACACGGCTCTCCGATCGAGGTCAGGTATATTTGATTCTATGCCCTCTCTCTTAGGCTGGTCCATAGAACCTCCACTGTAGGGATTATGGATTATTTTATCTACCACCTGATTTATAAAATATTTATCTGTATGACATGGAAATTTATCGCAATCTAGCCTCTCAAGGCTGAATACATAGTATATATAATTTTGATACAAATACCGACTTTGCCATTCATGCACACATATTGCTATAAGCCATATAATTTAAAACACAATTTATAACACAAGCAGACAGTCTCCAATTAATCTATTTTCAAAACCAGTATTCAATTTTTCAGAAAATTTATAAAATCATTTTATAAATCACAATTTCTCCTAAAACATAGCAATTTACCATTTAAACCCATTTTCTATAAAATCACTCAATTGTATAAAACTACTCTAGATAATTAAGACGATAATAAGTTTACTCACAGTTCTAGGAGTCGATATACTCCTAATCTCAGTCTTCAAGTACAATATTTGTACTTTTACTAGTGTAATTTGCTCACCACCTATCCACGATGTACAATACATAATTCACCACATTAATTCTTGACCATTATAAAATCAATTCAGGCTCGGTGTATATGCATGATATGATATGCAACTTATCCAACTACCGCTTAAATGCAGTGCTGACCTAATTTGGCCTATTACCTGATTAAATGATAATTGTATCCGATTTGGCTCCAAATTGCACCATTTCATTTCTAATATTTCAATTCACTAAATACAATTCCAATAATCTAAAATTCAGCCTAACAATCCTCACAATTCTTCTTGAAAATTTCGACCATTGTGATGCACTATCACTAAAAATTTTTCCATTCCATATTCTTAACATAAATCATCATTTCATCAATTTCTCAACCAATTCACTTGATCACAAAATCAATTCATTACTTCTACACTTCACATAGGGTTCGGCCATTGTAGGTTCATGGGGAAAATGGATTCTTTTCTTGTTGTTTTGTTTCTAAACATGCTTAACTAGCTCTAAACACCAACATAACTCAAAATCAAACAATTCCAACATCATTTCTCTCACCAAACCCATTCGCCCAGCCATGATTTCCCCATGAAAACATACAATCCAACCATGGAAATTAAGGAGAAATGCATGCGTACGGTAAATCACTAGCAAAATCAAAGAAATTTTACCTTTGCTTGATCAAATCCTTGAATTCCAACACTTTCTCTTTGATTTTTCCCACCTAGGGTTTGTTCTTCTTTGGTTTCTCTTCTTTTCTGGTTTGGCCGACCACTATGGGAGAAATGCGCTGATTTTTATGCCTTTTTATAGAGAAACAATAAAATAATAAAAGCATGACACATGGCATTTCCCTTACTGGTTCAAATTTTAAATATTTGACTTTTAATTCTTTAATTCTCCACCACATATTTCTCATGTTTATCCATTTACATGATGAATAAAATTCCTTGGTCTTGACAAGTGTCGGGGGTGAAAATTTACTGATTTGCCCCCGAGATGGTAAAATTACTGTTTTGCCCCTATACTCAAAAAATACCAAAATTATAACTTTTTCACTTATCAACCTCAAATTATACTCCAATGAGTCAAATGTGATCAATCTTGATCAAAAACTTCTTCCAATATTCCAATTTCATCCTCAGGTGGTAAAATTACCATTTTACCCCTAGATAATGAAAATTTCGGTTTGACTCCAAATTGATCCTCGAACTCCGAATTACCATTTTGAGTTATACCTGGATTGTGAAACTCTTAATTTCACCATAAAATTCCTATTTGAACTAGTTCGAGGCTTAATCGACTTAATGGTACCATTAAGGGCAATATCGTCTTTTAATTATTTCTCGAACTTCCTAAATATGCAAACATTCTATTGAGCATGTAAATAACGTCGTAATTATTTTATAGAACAGGGTTTGACAAAATCCCTTCGATTAAAGATGGAGGAAATTGGAGTTGGACTAATAGGTCCGTAATGACTTATTCATTCAGTGGAGTTATAACTTGAGCCTATAGTTGTCAGTGAGAAGAAATTGGATGATATTGGATCCTTATTGCAATCAATATAAAGAAACATATACAGTAATGGTACAAGGGGCGCACTTTGATTGGAATGAATAGTGATGATTGTGATTCACTTGGAGTTTATAAATTTAAGCATTGAGGTAAGTGTGAAACCTTGACCTTCATAGACGCGTAACTCGAGGTGAAACTTATGTTTAAAGGTTTAATTTGAGCTAATGATGCTAGTTTTATGTTACTTATAATTATTTTATATCGTTATAGAAGTAGGATCAAAAATAATTTTAATTGGTGAAGAAAGGTGCATAATGAACAGTAGCCCTATTTGCATATATTTTAGTTTTTCAAGTATATCTCCCACTGTAGAAGTTCAAATAACATGATTTTTAGACCATTAGAAAGCTAAGAGGCATGGCTACACCTTTGGTGTTTGCCACTTTGCCCAGTTTTGATGGGAAGGTGGTCAAAATCTTTGTCGAAGTGAAAGAACTGTGTTAGAAGATCGAAATTGGCAAAATGTTTGAGTGCCGCGATGTTGGAAATTGAGAGCCACGACCCCTCATCGTAAATTCTACAAATAATAAGATTTTAGGGTTTTTGAAGCTAGGACTTTTGGGGGCTACTTAAGGGACCTCTTTCAAAGGATTTTGGACATTTTCCTAGTGTCAAAAGAGTAAAAGATTTCATAAGAATAAGAGGAAGACAAATGGCATTGCTAAAGGCATTATTGTAATTTTTTGAACAATTAGATAAGTTTTAACTATAAATATCTTCATTCTCCAGCACTTTTCTCAGATTTCCAACACTTCATCTTCTTCTTCTTCCTCCCATCCCATATTTCGTCACCTTTCATGGGAGTGCTCTTCAAGCTTCCATAACTCTCTCAAGTTAGCCTTCATTTTCATGCTTTTGTGCATTTTTTTTATAGAACCTCTTATGCTCTTTCACTCTTTCACCTTAAAACCCCTGAAATGTTTTAGATCAATACTTTCTTTCACTAACTAGGGTTTTAGAGAGAGAAAAAAAGACCTTCTATAATAGTTTAGGAATTCTTGAGGAGATATTCAATTGCAAATCTAGCAAGGTGAGCATTGAAATTGAGTTGATATTTTAGTAGTTGAGAATGATTAATAGTTAGATTTATGAGTGTTGTGTAGTTGAGGTAGTTTATTCATTTTGGTGCGATTATAATGGTGCAAATAAATAGCCACTTGATGGTAGTTGGAAGCTAGTTAGGAATAACTAGTGGAACATGATTTAGGAGATATCTTTTAGAATTATGGTTATGTGATTGAGTTGATTGTGATGCTAATATGTGATTGGCTCCACCGAAACCCCACATCACCATTCAGGGCATTAGTGGAAGTTAGAGCTACTTTAAGAATCAACAAAGATAGGTCAGTGAACTTGCATTTCAAAACTGTTTTGGGATATGTGAATGCATTTGGACAAATACTTTGAATGATTTATCCAATTCTCTTTCAAAAAAAAAAAAAGTGCCTTGGAACAAGCCCTTATGAAATGTCTTTATGTTGTGAAATACAAAGTGTGATGAATCCATGTGTTTCGGTATAATGTTGATATATATATATATATATATATATATATAGATATATGTATAGTACATTGGTAGATAATATTGTGTAATGGATATAACCGTGTGTGTGCACAATGTGAAGGGATGCACATACCGGTAATGACGGTGGTGAAGTAGGCGAATGATGATATTGCCCGTGCGCACGATATGGGGGCATGTACACGATGGCATTAGATGTGCATGATGTGGGAGGATGCACACGATGACTCCAGCTATGTGCACGATGTGGGGGGATGCACATGAGCTGGGGAGGCGGTGGATGTATATATATACATATATGTTTGCATATGTTCACATGTATTAATGCAATAAAGAATTTATGAATAACATGTGTGACTATAATGTATGTGGAATCCTGCTTGTTGAACCTTGAGCATTTTTTTTTAGTGTTCCAAATTGATTTGCATTGCAGTGAAATGGTTTATTTGGGATGAAAGGAAATCTTTCTTATTGCTCTGTTTCTCGCTGTAGCGAAAATAAAACTTTCTGTTTCGCTTATCAGTTGGCGAGTTTTTGTCATATTTTCCACTTCTCCAATTTCATTTTGAATATGAATTCTCTATCGTCACATGATTTATCAACCAAGGGTTAAATTGAGGGTTTTAATGTCAAGCCTAGCCCTAAATTATTTGTCAGGTCATACATATAGTTGGCATCATGCCTGTGTACTAGAATATCTCGATAAAATAGGTAAAAGTCAGTATTGTACTTAAAAGTACAACTAAGTTGATTTATACCTCGAACTAATTAAAATAGAAAATTTAAGATGAAATTTCAATTTCATAGTCTAGGGATTTCTCAAAACAGTGATTCGGAGTTCGAGGTCCAGTTTGGAGTCAATCGGGAGAATTTACCAATTAGGGACAAAATGGTCATTTTGTCATTTAAGGGAAAAACGGGAATTTAGAAAAACAAATTTTGATAACAATTGATCAAGATTAATTATTTAGATTATTTAGAACATAATTGGAGTTTGATGAGGGAGAAATTTTCAATTCTCAGTATTTTTGGAGTATAGGGGTAAAACGGTAATTTTACCATGTCGGGGGCAAAATGGTAATTTTGCACCACCAACACTTGTCAAATTTGTGGAATTTAATTATGGTGGGAATGGATAAAGATGGAATAAAGGTGTGGTGGAAAATTAAAATGAAAAGTCAAAATTTTAAAAAAACGAGCCAATGACATGATGCCATGTGTCATGCCTTTATTAATTTATTATTTTTCCTTTTTAAAAGGCACAAAAACCAGCCCATCTTCCACCCCATGGTCGGCCAAACCAGCAAGAAGAGAGAGAAAATAAAAAGCAAACCCTAGAGAGAGAAAATCAAAGAAAAAGTGTAAATTTTCAAGGAAATTAAGTGAAAAAGGTAAGATTTTTTCTATTAAGCTTGAGTTTCTTATTCCCAAGCATTTCTCCTTATTTTCCATGATTAAATTGCATGTTTGCATGGTGATTTCATGGCTGGTCATATGGGTCTAGAGAGAGAAAATTGTTGGATTGATTTGATTTTGATATATGTTAGTGTTTAGTGTTAGTTTAGCATGTTAGTAAACAAAATATGTAGAAAAACATTCATTTTCCCATTACCTAGCCTTAGCTGAATTTTCAAGTCAATGGTGAGGAAGAATGTGATGTTATTTTAGGTTATTTGATTATGAAATCATAGTTTTTAATATGGAAATTAATGAATTATGGAAAAAAAATCAAGTAGGAAAAATTATGATAGTGATGCACCATTTTGGCCGAATTTTTTTCCAAGAAGGAATATGAATGTGGCTTTGCTGATTTTTGGGTTATTTGGCTAGACATAGGTGATTTGAAGCATTAGAAAAAGAAATGGGATCAATTGGAGTTGAATTGGATGTGTATTTCAATTTATCAGGTAAAAGACCGAAATAGGTCAATACGGTGTTTAGGCAAATTTTAGACCTTTTGCATTTCATACCATGCATTAGTGATCTAAATTAGTTATTTCAATTTAAGGGCAACATACTAAATTCCTTGATTTTATACTGTGTCAAGGTGGTGTGCCCTTCAACAAACGCAAGGAAATTACGCTTGGGGATCACTAAGCTGAGTACACTCGAAATCTAAACTTTTGAAACTTGTGAGTAAACCTATTATCGTCTGAATTATCTAGAGTAGTTTTTATTCAATTTTATGATTTGTGAAAATTATTTTAAATGATGAATTTTTTGTTTTATGAGAAAAATATGAATTTATAAAATAAATGGAATTATAAAATAAATTGAAATTTTTATAAATTGATTTGAAAAAAAAATGTTGGATTTGAAAATTTGAGTAATTGGAGACAATGTGATTTATTGTAAATTATGATTTGAATTAAATGGCTTGTGATAAATTGGCACGATTGGCTGAATTTATACTTGTGTTGAAAAATATGAACTGTCTGTTTTACCTTGATAAATTGGTTAGTAATGTAATTGCCATGCTATGCCATTGAGATTTGATCAATTGGTGCATTAAAGATTAGCTACTACAGTGGCGGGGTTTCGTGGATCAACCTATTAGAGGGGCACGGTAGACTCCTTTATATTCTCACCTCAGTCGTAGAGGCGCGTAGGGTATCTCCTGAGGTGGGCTTTTTGAGTGCACTTCACGTTAACCACCATGTGAAGTGAGATTTAGTCAACGCCAAGGAACGATTAAATTTTTCAAAATGAAAACAAGTTTTATGATTATATAAAATTTTTCACAGTCTTGGAGGACTTGGTTGGATACCCTTGGTCCAGGTGTCCCCGAGTATAGGATTTGGCATGAGCCAAGTTTTGAGAAATTCATGAGCTATATTGATTATTTGGTTGAAATGAATATTCGTGTTGTGAAAAATTTACTAAAATGAATTATTTTTAATTGTGTCCCTTGACTCGCCTTTAGATTATTTGGATGGTGTTTGTTTACTCATTGAGATTTTATAATCTCATCCTTTTTTTTATCCCATCATTTCAGGTCGGGTTAGCCTGTAGATAGCAGACATCGTCGAGAACTATAGTTGGCCATACTACTTCAAAAACTGTAGGTTTACTGTTTTTACTACTTTTGTTCATTTATGGGCCCACGTAGCACTGTAAATTAAATTTCATACTTTGTTTTTCCGTATTATAGTTTGTATAAATGTATTTAACTTTTACGCTACTAAAAATCATTTTCAAAATACTCTGTAAATATTAATTTGTAAGAAAATAGAATATTTTGTCGAATATTTTTATTTTATTTAAATGGTTATATTTCCATTTTAAATCACATTTTAGACATTCAAATTTAATTTCGATTTCAAAATATGCATTTCTCGCTTAAGTACTACATTTTGGTCGAATTTGAAATTTTTGACGAAAAATAACCAAAATGCCCCTGTGAAGTGAAATTTATTTTTTCACAGTTTTAAATAAAAAAAAAGATTAAAAGCCTCTAAAATACGACATTTGGCAACGATTAACCACATGGGAGATAAGAAACCGATACGAAAGCCTTACGAGGTCTCGATATGGTATTCGGGGGATGAGTGCCNCCAAAATGCCTTTGTGAAGTGAAATTTATTTTTTCACAGTTTTAAATAAAAAAAAAGATTAAAAGCCTCTAAAATACGACATTTGGCAACGATTAACCACATGGGAGATAAGAAACTTATACAAAAGCCTTGTGAGGTCTCGATATGGTATTCGGGGGATGAGTGCCTATCGGGACATCGCGGCGGTTGTCACGGACTCAAGGATGGTTTCGGGTTGTGACAATTCTTGTGGTATCAGAGCTTTTGGTTTTAAAGATCAGAGTCTTTAGTTTCGAAGCTGTTTTAAAAGTTGCAATGTTAGTGTAGCCCCGAGTTAAGTTAGGTTAAAGTGAGTCACATATGAGTGTCTGCATATAGAGTCTAAGGTCGACTAAACTTGCCTCGTTTCCTTTTCTAGACTACCATGCCTCCTCGACGAGAACTCCCACCCCACACTAGATCGGCTGCGAGGGGAAGAGGATGTCTTAGGCAAAATCAGCCAAGTCTTATAGTGGAGGAATCCGCTGCATCTACGTTTTGAGCAGCACTTGCTGCTGAGCAGGCAGAGAGTCCCCCACATCCTCCACTTTCTCCGCCACCTACCAGCATTCCTGCTATGCCTCTTGAGGTAACACAGGTATTGGCAGCTTTCTTTATCGCTATGGCTGGTCAGGCTCAGGCTGGTCAAGTTCCACCTATAGTGCCTCTAGCTACTCCTACAGTACCATCGATGCCGGATATTTCTATTTCTAAGAAATTGAAGGAAGCTAGGCATCTAGGTTGCGTTTCTTTTACGGGCGAGTTGGATCCTACCGTAGCCAAAGACTGGATTAACCAAGTTTCGAAAACTCTCTTTGACATGAGATTAGAGGATGACATGAAGTTAATGGTGGCTAAGTGATTATTGGAGAAGAGGGCTTGTACTTGGTGGAACTCATAAAATCTCGAACTACTACTCCACTGACCTGGTTAGACTTTTTGAGGGAATTTGATGGTCAGTATTATACCCACTTCCATCAGAAAGAAAAGAGAAGAGAATTTTTAGATTTGAAGCAGGGGAATCTAACAGTAGAGGAGTATGAAGCTCGTTTTAACGAGCTGATGTTATATGTGCCTGATTTGGTGAAATCGGAACAAGATCAGGCTAGTTATTTTGAGGAAGGGCTCCGTAATGAGATAAGAGAACGAATGACAGTGATAGGCAGGGAGCCACATAAGGAAGTGGTACAGATGGCTCTAAGGGCCGAGAAGCTCGCAAATGAAAATAGGAGAATGCGAGCTGAAATTACAAAGAGAAGGAATCCGAGTGGATCTTCTAGTCAGCAGCCAAAAAGGGGCAAGGACTCAATGGCTTCAGGAAGTACTACTTTTGCCCCAATATCATCTTCCCGACCTTTAGTTTCACAGACACAACAAAGGCCTCCGAGATTTAGTAGATCTGAGATGACTACTTCTGAAAAGAGTTCCGGAGGTTCTGACAAATGCAGACATTGTGAGAAATATCATTTCGGACTATGTAGGAAGCTTGTAAGATGCTTTCATTGTGATCAGCTAGGTCACTATAGGAGTGATTGCCCACAGTTAGGACGAGCCACTGTAGCTGTTCCATCTCCATAAGCCTGTACGAATATACAGAGGAAAGATTCCACTGAAGTACAACCGAGACAAGGAGTGACTATACGGTCTGACGTGGAGAGTAACACCCCAGCATATCCACCTCCTAGACCACAGACTCATACTTCAACAAGGGTTTTTGCTGTAGCGGAAGATGAAGCACGAGTCCAACCTAGAGAGAATGAGTGAAAAGTTAGACATAGGTATAAGATAGTAATAAGGTATGTAAATATTAAGTGATGATAATGTAAATAAAGGTTTCAAGAATAATATAGTAAATGAGTTTATAGGGAATATTGTAATGAAACTTTCTTAATATACATATTGTGGAAAACGGAGTTCGAAAATGCTAAGGATGTGCATGAATCATGCCTCTACATTACATGAAAGATAATCGAGGAAAAAAAAAGGATGAGTCTTAGGAATTGTGGTATTGCATATGATGTAATGATCAAGTCAAGATAAATCTTTGAAGCACTGATGGGATTATGAGGAATATACACATGTGTAGGGATTGATAGTATGATCAGCTCAAGTGAAAAATGGTTCTTGGTGGTTCAAGATTTAAACTTAAGATATGATGAAAAGACAATACCCCTATTAGTTCTTTGAGATTGATAAATGAAATTTTGAGGTCAAAATTTTTATTTTAAGGGGGGTAGTGTTGTCAAGCCCAACCCTAAATTATCTATCAGGTCATACATATGGCATCATGCCTGTGTACTAGAGTATCTTGATAAAACAGGTAAAAGTCGGTATTCTACTTAAAAGTACAACTAAGTTGATTTATTCATCGAACTAATTAAAATAGAAATTTTAAGATGAAATTTCAATTTCATAGTCTAGGAATTTCTTAAAACAGTGATTCGGAGTTCGAGGTCCAGTTTGGAGTCAATCGAGAGGATTGACCGATTAGGGATAAAACAGTCATTTTGTCATTTAAGGACAAAACGAGAATTTAAAAAACAAATTTTGGTAACAATTGATCAAGATTAATTATTTAGATTATTTAGAACATAATTGGTGTTTGATGAGTGAGAAATTTTCAATTCTCGGTATTTCTAGAGTATGAGGTAAAACGGTAATTTTACCATATAGGGGGCAAAATAGTAATTTTGCAACACCAACACTTGTCAAATTTGTGGAATTTAATTATGGTGGGAATGGATAAAGATGGAATAAAGGTGTGGTGGAAAATTAAAATGAAAAGTCAAAATTAAAAAAAAAGGGCCAATGACATGATGCCACGTGTTATGCCTTTATTAATTTATTATTTTTCCTTTTTAAAAGGCACAAAAATCAGCCGATATTCCACCCCATGGTCGGCCAAACCAGCAAGAAGAGAGAGAAAACAAAAACCAAACCTTAGAGAGAGAAAATCAAAGAAAAAGTATGAATTTTCAAGGAAATTACGTGAAAAAGGTAAGATTTTTTCAATTAAGCTTGAGTTTTCTTATTCCCAAGCATTTCTCCTTATTTTCCATGATTAAATTGCATGTTTTCATGGTGATTTCATGGCTGGTCATATGGGTCTAGAGAGAGAAAATTGTTGGATTGATTTGATTTTGATATATGTTAGTGTTTAGTGTTAGTTTAGCATGTTAGTAAACAAAATATGTAGAAAAACATTCATTTTTCCCATTACCTAGCCTTAGCTGAATTTTCAAGTCAATGGTGAGGAAGAATGTGATGTTATTTTAGGTTATTTGATTATGAAATCATGGTTTTTGATATGGAAATTAATGAATTATGGAAAGAAAATCAAGTAGGAAAAATTGTGACAATGATGCACCATTTTGGCTGAATTTTTCCAAGAAGGAATATGAATGTGGCTTTGCTGATTTTTGGGTTATTTGGCTGGACATTGGTGATTTGAAGCATTAGAAAAAGAAATGGGATCAATTGGAGCTAAATTAGATGCGTATTTCAATTTATCGGGTAAAAGACCGAAATAGGTCAATACGGTGTTTAGGCAAAATTTAGACCTTTTGCATTTCATACCATGCATTAGTGATCTAAATTAGTTATTTCAATTTAAGGGCAACGTAGTAAATTCCTTGATTTTATACTGTGTCAAGGTGGTGTGCCCTTCGACAAAGGCAAGGAAATTACGCCTGGGGATCACTAAGCTAAGTACACCCGAAATCTGAACTTTTGAAACCTGTGAGTAAACCTATTATCGTCTGAATTATCTAGAGTAGTTTTTATTCAATTTTGTGATTTGTGAAAATTATTTTAAATGATGAATTTCTTGTTTTATGAGAAAAATATGAATTTATAAAATAAATGGAATTATAAAATAAATTGAATTTTTTATAAATTGATTTGAAAATAGAATGTTGGATTTGAAAATTTGAGTAATTGGAGACCATGTGATTTATTGTAAATTATGATTTGAATTAAATGGCTTGTGATAAATTGGCATGATTGGCTGAATTTATACTTGTGTTGAAAAATATGAACTGTCTGTTTTGCCTTGATAAATTGGTTAGTAATGTAATTGCCATGTTATGCCATTGAAATTTGATCAATTGGTGGATTAAAGATTAGCTACTGTAGTGGCGGGGTTTCGTGGACTAACCTATTAGAGGGGCACGGTGAACCCCAATATATTCTCACCTCGGTCGTAGAGGTGCGTAGGGTATCTCCTAAGGTGGGCTTTTTGAGTGCACTTCACGTTAACCACCACGTGAAGTGAGACCTAGTCAACGCCAAGGAATGACTGTTTTTTTCAAAATAAAAACAAGTTTTATGATTATATAAAATTTTTTACAACCTTGGCGGACTTGGTTGGATACCCCTGGTCCAGGTGTCCCCGAGTACAGGATTTGGCATGAGCCAAGTTTTGAGAAATTCACGAGTCATATTGATTATTTGGTTGAAATGAATATTCGTGTTGTGAAAAATTTGCTGAAATGAATTATTTTTAATTGTCTCTCTTTACTCGCCTTTAGATTATTTAAATGGTGTTTGTTTACTCATTGAGATTTTATAATCTCACCCTTTTTTTTATCCCATCATTTCAGGTCGGGTTAGCCTGTAGATAGCAGACATCGTCGAGAACTATAGTTGGCCATACTACTTCAAAAACTGTAGGTTTACTGTCTTTACTACTTTTGTTCATTTGTGGGCCCACGTAGCACTGTAAATTAAATTTCATACTTTGGTTTTCCGTATTATAGTTTGTATAAATATATTTAACTTTTACGCTACTAAAAATCATTTTCAGAATACTCTATAAATATTAATTTGTAAGAAAATAGAATATTTTGTCGAATATTTTTATTTTATTTAAATGGTTATAATTCCATTTTAAATCACGTTTTAGACATTCAAATTTAATTTCGATTTCGAAATATGCATTTCTCGCTTAAGTACTACATTTTGGTCGAATTTGAAATTTTTGATGAAAAATGACCAAAATGCCCCGGTGAAGTGAAATTTATTTTTTCACAGTTTTAAATCGGAAAAAAGCTTTAAAGCCTCTAAAAGACGACATTTGGCAACGATTAACCATAGGGGAGATAAGAAATTGATACGAAAGCCTTGCGACGTCTCGATATGGTATTCGAGGGATGAGTGCCTATCGAGACATCGCGGCGATTGTCACGGACTCAAGGATGGTTCTGGGTCGTGACGTTTAATAAGGACTTAAGTTAAAGTGCATCGTTTTCAAATAAGTGCATTATGATTTCAAACTTTTTCTTATTATATTGCTTGTTCCCTTCATATGTTCACTCACTGGGTTTATACTCATCGTTTTCAACTTCATGTTTTCAGATCAAGAGGCAGCTGGTAACTAGGTCGAGGTGTCTTTGTATATTCGACTGTTGGTAGGTGTCTTGGCATTCAATAGTTGTACATTCATCTGAGTCTCTCTACTGAAAATCTAGTCTTCTTTTTGATATGTATGGTCGAACCTGATGTAAATTGTTAAGACATATATTTTAGACAATGTATGTATATTTGGATTGGCATGTCACTGAGAGTCGAAAATGGTTAGCATTATTTTGGTTCAAAATTACGAAATGTGACTTTAGTAACTTTGATGGAATAATGAGTAGGATAATATAGATAGGCTTGCTTGGGCTAAATGGACTATGTCCATTGAGTCCATGCGTCGGTCACGGCTTGAAAATCAGGTCGTGACAGTAAGAGTAAGCCAATACTTATGTGCACAGAAGTAAGTGCACTAGGTTAATCGAGCTTGTTATGCCATATATAAAAGGAGTTGGTTTTGATTTCAATTAAGTAATTGCAAGATCCCAAGGTTTGATTTGAAATATTATGGTTTATAGTTATAAGTACATGAATTAGCTTAAGGGTGAAATTCACTGACTATTATAATTGATGTGTGGTCATCAAGTGAGAGGTATGTAAACAAATCTTCTCTAAGGAAGAGCATAAACTTTGTTATGCTATGCGTGAGGTCAAAGGATTAAAGGACTAGATGTGGATTTAGTAGTTTGAAATTAAATGACATGGAAATGACAAATTTAGTAGAAGTGCCATATGGAGTTCTATATGAAGATCGATATACGAATTGCTTTAAAGGTCAATTTAAAAATATGTTTGGTTCAATATGCAACCTATGATGTAAATGATTAGTCTTGAAGGTGACTTCTCCAAGGGTAAGGGACTTAAAACATGTGGATTTTCGGATATACTCTAAGAGGAAGCTTCTGCATCATAAGCTTAAGAAATTTTGATCTTATGACTGCAAAAGCAAAATATAAAAATTTAGTGAATTATTTATCTTATGGATGTAATTGGTTAAAAGTTGATGAGTAAAGTCAAGATCTCAACACTAAGTGGTGTACAATTTGATATATGTGTATCTAAGAGTAAATTTGGAGATCATTGCTTAATCAATTTGCACTGAATGTTGTGGTAAAGGTATATGAATGTTAATAGTGAAGTATGTCCAAAGTGAGATATGTGGAGACTATTGTTCCAATCGCAAACTTGTGATAGGAAGCTAGTTTTGCAAATTGTGGTTTTATGACCATGAAATATATGGAGGTTACCAATATGTAAGCATACACTCAAAGTTGTATATCTTGTGATTCGCATTCATCGTGTGGAAAGAGATATTCCATAGAAGGATTTGGCCTAATTGGTGATTACATGACTATAGGCTTGGCATGAGATTGAGAATGCCCTGGCATAAATGTGGAATGTATTGTGAAAGGTTGAAAAGCCACATATATACCTTAACAAGGTCAATAACATGAATGAGGGGGAAATATGGATGTTGATATGCTGAGCATAAAGAGCTTAAGGATAATTAATGCAATTATACTAAGTTAAATGGTATGATCCGAACTAAGAGTACAGACACCTTGGGAGATTTTAAAATAATGTTCAGTGGGTCAGTGAGCTAAAGTGTTATCAAGCATACAATGAACGATTAAAGTTATGAGTGGCTTTGAAGATAAGTCTTTGATTGATTAAGTTCTCAATGGAACCCTATTAAAGGAAGTGTTTAAGCATTTTGGAAGTGTATTGGAAAACATAAGAATAATATACTAGTTTGACTTGCTATAAGAGGTCAAATTTGGATGGCTATCAGTGGCTTGTGAACAATCAAGCAGTGTAAAGTATGTGCTAAAAAAGGGAGCTATGATTGGTAGATAAAGCTAGAACTTTAGAATTTCACTGTCATAGTTATTAGATTACATTTTGTATTTTATGATATAGCGTAAAACATCAATGATGAGATTGTGTTCAATGCTTTAGGCCTTGAGCTGTAAGTTATGGACATGTATCCACCTTGTGAATACACTGATGAGATAAATTCGAAAGATTTTTCACAGTGAGACAACATTAAAGCTCAAAGAGCAAATGGCTATATAGTCAAGTTGGGCTCGTGACTGATATGTCACATAAGTATGAAGATATGATACAAGCATAAGTATACTTGGAAATGCTGGTTTGAGGCAATGATTATCCTACTGTTTTGTGGACTTGATGAGGTTCTGGTCTTGATATAATTATAGACGTAAGGCATAAATTGTTAAATGTGCTTCCCTCACAAGTTCCAATTTATTTTGAGTAATTATCAAGGTAATGTGCTTGGTAAGGGTAAGCAAAGGTTGAATTGTGTTTCAAATGTTTAGAGAACGAGGGTGACACGGGTTGATTAAATGATACTACTACTGGTAAGGGAATAGAAATAATGTCACGACCCGGAACCTCCCTCAGGCCCATGACAATCGCCGCAACGTCCCTGATTGACACTCATTATCTGGAATGCCAACCGGAACCCCGCAAGGCTTACATATCAGTTTCTTTCCTTTCCTGTGAGCAATCGTTGTTAAATATCAAGTTTTTAGATAATATACACTATTTTAGATAAAAAACAATCAAAATAAAATTTTCGCCACATAGGAGTATTTTGGTCATTTTTTTCTCAAAAATTTCGAAATTGGCTAAAATGTAATATACAAGTACAAAACACAAAATTCATATTAAAAATGAGTTTAAAAGTCTAAAATCTTCATTTAAAACAAAATTACGGTTATTTGAATATAATAAGAAAATAAAAAAAATATTAAGGAAAATATTCTATTTTCTTATAAAACAATATTTATAGAGTTATACATGAATAATTTTTATAGCGTAAAAGCTAAATAAATTTATACATACTAAAATGCAGTAAGCCAAAATATTTAATTTAATTTACAATAACAAGAGAGCCCCCGAATAAACAAAAGTAAAGAGGACTGTGAACCTACGATTTGGAAAATGCAGATCCAATGGTAGTCCTCGATGAGATCAGCTATCTACAGTCTATACTGAACCTGAAATGGGTGGAAAGGAGTTGGGTGAGATTTTGCAATCCCAATGAGTAAACAGACATTATCATAAATATCTAAAGGCGAGTAAAATGGAGGCAAGTTTAAACAACAAATTTCAACCCATTTCATAATGTTTTCAATTTATTTCTTAAACCATAAAATATTTGTAATTTACCAAAACAGTTGTTAAGGCTTATGTCTTTTATTAAAACAAGGCTCAAGCCAAAACTAATCCTCGGGGATACCTTGGCCGAGGCATCTAACCGAGTCCGCCAAGGGTGTTAAAATATTCACACGTGAAACACATTTTTATTTTTAAAACCAGCCGTTCCTTGGCGTTGGCCGAGTTACACATTCACGTGGGGGTTCGACGTGAAGTGAGCTCTAATACTACCCCAGGAGTTACCCTCCTCGCCTCTACAACCGGAGTAACTATATAACTGGGTTTACCGTGCCCCTCTAATAGGCAGTCCACGGAAACCCGTCACTGCAGTGACTAACCCACCAATTTTAATAAAATTTCGACAGTATAACGTGGCTTTTATTTATTTATCCAGCCTGCATAGTAAAAACAACTTACATAAATTTCCCAATGCACTCACAAAATATAGCCACATATACTCATTTCTCATAAGCCATTCCTAGGAAAATATATATTTTTCAAGTCAATTTGCAGCCTCCAATTACTCAATTTCATAATCAATACAATATATTTTTATTTGTCACATTTATTCCTAAAACATCAAAAATCCCGTTTTAATCTCGTTTTCATTTCATAAAATACATAAAGGGCATTTAAAAATAAACTCTAGATAATTTACAATAATAATAAGTTTACTCACCGTTTGTACAAACTAAAAGCTTTCTAAGCGCCCCGATCACTACTCGTCGGGTACGACTTCTTTGCCTTTTCCGGAAGGCTCTCCTCCTAGACACATTACAAAAATTTACACAATTCATCACATTGATGCTAAATCACTATATAATTAACTTAAATCCTATACTAATGCATGGTATGAAATGCAATAGCCTAAAACGGCTTAAACGCGGTATTAACCTATTTTTGGCACTTTGCCCGATAAATTGCTAACGCGCTCCATTTTAGCTCTAAATCATCCCATTCTCTCTCCAACATTTCTAACCATTAAATATCAGCCAATAACCTTCTAAAAACAACAAAATCAGCTCACTCCCTTCCTTGGAAAATTCGGCCAAAAATGGGACATTAACTCGGTTAATTTTCTACTTTGTTTTTCTATCACGTTTAATCGTTTTTCATCATTTTCTCTTCATTTTCCTTAGAATAAAATCAATTCATCATCATTGTACAGCATTGAGCATCCAGCCAAGAGTGGGTATTGTGAAAATTTAATGATTTCTTGCCCAATTTAATTTCTAAACACATTTAACTAACTAAAACTATCAATTTAACTAAAAATCAAAACCTAAAAATTTCAATTTCTCTCCCCTAGAATTTCGTCCAGCCCTTGATATCACTTTTTGATCTCTCTCCTCAAGCATGCTAAATGGAAATAAAGGCATAGGAAAGGTAGAAATCAAGCTAAAATCGAAAAATCTTACCGTTAGACGCGTAAACGGTCGAAAACCGCGAATTTCCCTTTGAATTTTCTTGTTTCTCTTTGGTTTTTCTTTTTTTCTTCCTTTCCTCTCTATTTCCTCTCTTGTTCTTCCTTATGGCCGGCCAGCACTCAAAATTTGGGTTTAAATGGGCTGACTTTTCATTAAAATAATATTATTTCATTAAAAAATGCCACATGTCACTTTCCCATTGGCCCATTTTTAAAATTTCATCCATTTGTTTCCAAATTTTCACCATACACTTGTCTCATATATTCATAGCTTAGATAAAATTCTCAGACTCATCCAAAGTCTCGGTGGAGTAATTTTTGAAATTTACACTTTTGCCCCCGTAAAAGTCAAAAATTACATTTTTGCCCCAAAAATTGAAAAATTGCCCATAGACATATTTTTCATCCCTTATACTCATACCATTCTCCAATTTGTCAAATTTGATCTAAATTCTCTCAAAATCTCAAATTTTGTCCGTGGGTGGCAAAATTACGATTTTGCCCCTACACTCCAAAAATCACCAGAATTAAACTTTTTCACTTCCTATCATTAAATTATACTCCAAATAGTTAATCTTGGTCAAAAATTTCACTCCATGATCAAATTATTATCTTAGGTGGCAAAATGACGATTTTGCCCTTGAATATCAAAATTTCTAATTTTACCCCAAATGAACCCTCGAACTCCGAACAATCATTTTTAGTCATTCCTGGACTATAAAATATTAAATTTCATCCTACAATTCCTATTTGAACTACTTCGAGGTTAAATCAATTTAAGTGTACCGTTAAGTACAATATCAGGTTTCGTCTATTCTTAGGTGCTTTTCTAGCGTAATAACATGCTACTCAATGCATGTATGTCATGACATGTATTTATAGGGTCGGGTTTTACAAATAAGCTACGGGAATGGCAGAGATCTACTTAGAAAATAGATGATGATTTGAGAATTCGAGTACTCGTATACGAGTAAAGATTCGGTAATGAGACATGACCTAAAGTTGGAATACTACAATATGAATTTTGACTAAGAAAATCGACTTATAAAACACGTGGTGTTTGGAGATTGTGCCAATTAGTGGTTGACTCTTGTATGAGAATGGAATATTGAAATCAACTTTGTGTATTCACCACAAATGATGAGCATGATCTAACCAACAAAGAGAAAAAATGATTTTAAACTTGATTGTTGGTTATTTTGGTTTTACAGACGGCTTATTGAGCTTGATATGCCTAAGGCTATTTGAAGTTAAAATTTTTGGAAATATATATGTATGGATATATATGTTGCATATTGGTATAAAAGCTCATGCAGAGTTAGTTATAATTTGATTTGATGATGACATTCTATCAATGGTTATGAGCTAGACAATGATTAAGATAATTTATCACTAATTTTGGCAGTGAACAAGTGGACTATAATGCTGTTACCTTAAAAGTAAGTGTTTATACTTTTGGTATGAGTTCATCAAATTCTATTATATCGTGACAAAATTTGGTGTTTTAATATAGCCTGAGAGGCTTGGCATATAAACTAGCTTAACTGTGAGCTAGAAATTGTTAGGTTATTATGAAGTACACAAATAGAGAAGTATGACATGAATTTAATATCCTAAGGGGCAATGGAAAATGATGTATCAGTTTTGGTATAGCTTCAATATATATACTTTTGATATATAAAGATGTGGGAAAAAAGTCTATAACTTATGTGTAAAGGTGTGCATTTGAATTCGTATAATTAAAAGTGTTAAAATCTGCGTTGATTGGTATAAAGCTCATGATTCAAAATGAATGATTATGGATTTAATTTTCTAAGGTAAAAAGGACAAAATAAGTTAATATCAGAAAGGTCTTACTAGATAATTCTTAAATTTTAAAGTGCACTTAAGGAGAGATAAATGTTTAATTTGATCTTCAGATTGATGAACTAATGAGGCCATGAGATCTGATGTTTGGAGTAAATTTTAGAAATATCAAGTTAGATATGTTGTGGGTGATTGATGACGAGCAAATTAGCTATGACATCGGAAATGTAGAAATGATTAGTAATCAGAATGAGACTTGGAAAGGAACTTTAAAGGGAAAATTTTGAGCAACTTTAATCTTGAGAGGTTGACTTATTGATTAAAGAGATTGGTTAAGATTATAAGGGGGTATGTGGAATGTCATAATTTATTGAAATGCCTTGTGGTATAAGTTGAGATTTATCTAGGGAGCACTCGATCATGAAAGTATTGAAGTTTGTTTTTGGGAATATGGTTACTAATGGTTACCGGATTTGAATCATCCGTGATGTTAAATATATATGAATAAATAAAGAGTGTTTGATCCTTATGTATTATGAAATGCTTGAATGGAATTTGTATGGAGGTATGTAAAACGGAATAGAGGTTGGTTGACCATTTAAACCCATAGTTAATGGTGGAATAAATGCTAGAGTGTTGGAAGGTTTGATAAAAGATCAAGGTAGAGGAATTGTGGATGGTTAGGTAAACATGCATGACTGATGATTTAAAGATGATTTGATTGAGGTGTGACCAGAATTAATAGCATATTTGAATTCTCTTCATAAGATAAAGAACGATATTATTTCGATCCAACAAGAGTAGTACACATAACTATATACTATGACATTGTCGTGTTTTCTATAAGATTGAAAATCAATATGATGCATAAACCAAGGATCTATGTTAAGAATCCTCGACGAAAGTGATGTTGTAGAACTTTAGAACTTTGATTATTCACCCTACGCCGATTTGAATTCGAGGACGAATTCATTTTGAGTGGGGGAGACTATAGTACCCCGTATTTTGATATGGTGGCTAACAAAGTTTACGGATGCCAATTGAGGTTAAGTACATAGTTAAAAGGGTAATTCAGAAGTGAACTTGTGAAATCTCGACCTCTATAGACATGTAACTAGAAGTAGACGCAATAATGCAGACCAAGGGTAATTTCATGATTTCTCTTGATGAGCTCCTATGAGTGGCTTTTTTTTTATGCTATTAAGATCCAAATAAGCCTAAGGAATGAATAAATGATGTTTATGATGGTAAATAAATGAAGAAGATAAAAATAATGATAATTTTCATGATAGGGGTAAAATGGTCATTTTGCATCTTGGGGTCTAAATTTTTATGTTTTCATGAACTTGAGTATTTCTAGACTATTATAGACCTTGCCCTAGTGTCAAAAGAGTAAAAGGTTGCACAAAGGATGAGAGGAAGACAAAGTCACCATGTTAAAGGCATTTTGGTAATTTAAGTGAGAAATGGATAAACTTTAGATATAAATATCTAAAGCTCTAGCAATTTCCAACAGCTTCTAGCCATTTCTTCTTCCTTCCCATCTCACGTTTCTTCATCTCCATAGGAGCCTCCCATAAAGCTTCCATAACTTTCTCTCTCTACCTTCAATTTTCATGCTTTTGAGCACTTCTTCATAGAACCTTTTGTTCTTTTTCACTCTCTCACCTTAAAACCCTTAAAAAGTCTTTATTTAGCACTTTCTCTCACTAGTTGAAAATTTAAAGAGAGAGAGAGAGAGAGAGAGAGAGAGAGAGATTTTCCATGATAGCTTGAGTATTCTTAAGAAGGAATTCAACTACAAATATACCAAGATTAGTAATGAATGAGGATTGATTTTAGGTTGTTGATAATGGCTAGTAATTGGAGTTGTGAGTTGTTTATTTAGTGAGGTTTGTTTATTTATTTCTAGAGTTACTAGAGTAGAAAGAATAGATAGCCATTTAATGGAAATTGGAAGCTAGTTAGGAATAACTAGTGGAACTTGATTTAGGAAATAGCTTTTGGAATTATATTAATGCAAATTTGGGTTGGTTGTGATGTTGTGTGTGAAAATAGGTTCCAATGAGGCCTCACATGTCCATTTGAAGCAATAATAAAAGTTAGAGTCAATTAAGGATTCAACAAATATCGGTGAGTGAACTTGCATTTTAAAACTGTTTTGGGAATGTGAAACTATTTGCACAAAACATTGATTGATTTTATCCAACTTTTCTTAAAAATGTGTGCCTTGGGAACAATCCCTTGATAAATTATCTTTATATTGTGACATGTGGCTGTTATGGATTCATGCACTACTACATTGTGTTGATATATATATACATATATATATATGTTGTGCATTGATAGTTGATATTGTGTGATAATTATAACCGTGCGTGTGCACGATGTGGGGGGATGAACATGCCGGTGATGACTGTGGTGAAGGAGATGGATGATGATAGTGCCTGTGTGCACGATGTGGGGGGATGTACATGATGGCACTGACTGTGCACGATGTAGGGGGATGCACATGATGACTCTGGCTATGTGCACGATGTGGGGGGATGCACATGAGTTGGGTGAGATGATAGTGGTATTGGTGTTTATTTATGTATATAAGTATATATATGTTTGTGAAATAGAAGTTCATGAATATGGTATATGGTTGTAATGCATGTGAAATTTGGCATGATGAATCTTGAGAATTTCCCATTTTCTTGCAAAATGATATTTATTGCAACAGCAAATGGATTTTTAGTGCAAAGGAGGTCTTTTTTACACTTAGGTGCCCTACTTCTCGCTGCAGCAAGAAATATTCTATTTTGGCAGCCAATAACTCGCTGCAATGAGAATAAATCTCGTTGTAGCGAGAAACTCTCAGGTTTTGATGCAGTATTTTCACTTTGATGAAGATTTTGACAATATTCTCGTTTGAACTGGGAAAAGTGGTAAACATAAAAGTTGTATCCTTGTTTCTTCGCTTTCTAATGGTTTAAAAATCAAGTCAATTGAACTTCTGTAACAGGGGATATGATAGAAAAACTGAAACATATGCAAACTAACACTATTTCTCACTGCAGCGAGAAACTTTCTGTTTTGGTAGCCTAAATCTCACTGCAACGAGAATGAACTTCGCTGCAGCGAGAATGAACTTTGCTGCAGCGAGAAACTTGCTACCATGCTTGATTTTGACATTTGTTTCACCCATTTAACTTCATGGATTGATCTTGGGTTTTTGCAACACTATGAAGTTATTAATCAAAGTTTGAAATGAGGGGTTTTTAGTAAGAAACTAAATAAATTGTAATTTTTTTGAAACAAGTGCATCATGATTTCCAAATTCTTCCTATTGATTGCTTGTTCCCTTCATATGTTCACTCATTGAGTTTTATACTTACGTTTTTAAACTTCATGTTTTCAGATTCGAAGGCAAGTTGGGACCTAGATTGAGTCACACACATACGCTCGCCTTCTTGGTAGGTACTTGGCATCTCAGTAGCTGTACCTTCACCCACGGTCACTCCGCTGACAGTCAAGAGTCTTATACTTGTGTACATATATAAGTAATGAAGACCACTAAGATTCATGTTAAAAATGAAATATGTATATTTGATTACTGATGCCACTATAGGGTGGCAAATGAGTAATACTATGTTAGCATAATACAAATGTGAATATTGGATTGCAATAAAACGTTACTAAAATATTTATAATTGAGAATTGTAATATGTGGTTTTAGAAATGACGATTGAGAATGATGATTGGGATTGCATTAAAAAAAAAGTTTGCTTGGGCTTAGTGGGCTATGCCTATTGGGCCCATGCACCGATCTTGGCCCGGGATTTGGGATGTGATAGTATTTACACAACTGACACATGAGAAGTATTGCATAGACACTTGAGTGAAATACCAAATGCACTTCTAATGGCGGGTCATGTTCAGTGAACTCGCTTTCCTATGGCAAGCACCCACATGCTAGCTCCAAGTATCTCTATACTTCAACCTATGAGAACGATAGCTTACTTCACAAGTAAGGAACATAACATGTGCCAATCTTTGAGCATTATTGATGCCTTGTCTCAATAATACAATGATTAGGAACTTTTAGGAACAATGCTTTAATACATAAGGATATCCTAATTGTATCCCAATACAATTCCTTTGCAATGCATATATAGTTCAATGGGCTTTATCTACATAAGTACAAATATAATTAAATCACAAACTTATGGATAAAGAACTACCTCAATGTTATTATGAATAACAAAATGTCATACATGAATATCTCAAAATTGTAATTCCTATACAGCCACAGATTGGCTTCTAGGGCTTATATTAACAGTTCTCCAAATACTGTGGTGGTCTATCATCTTCAAACGTGATTTTTACCCTGATTTGCTCTGAATTGGGTAAAGTGATAAATATGAAAGTTTTAGCCCTGTCTCTTACTAATGAATCAAGAATCACATCAATTGGACTCCTGGATTGAAAGATATGCTCTAAATATCGCATCATATTCAGTCCATGCATACTACTACAGTACTCCAAATTAGACAAAAATTTTTACCATGATCCAATTAGAACTGGGCAAAGTGGTAAGTATAAAAGTTGTAACCCTTCCTCTTTTAATTCTAGTGGTTCAAGAATCACCTCATTTTGAGTTCTTTAGAGAGAGATATTGTCAAAATACCACAACTTATATAAATGAAGCCATCATCATACTAGTATAGATTTTCATCAAATAAGCCTTTTCATCAAATTTTCTACAAAAGGAATAAGAGACATTACCAATACTACTATTAAAGTAATTTGAAACAAAATAAAATAAAGTTTAACTAAAATAACTTAAATTAACCACTTAACAAGTAATCAAACTTAAACTAGAAAAGCACCTAAAATGCTAAAATTCGAACCTAAAATCTCAAAGATCTAGAAACTTAAGCCCCCAAAATGGGTCCAAAAAACTTTATATAATAGAGTTATCAACTACCCTGATGATGGGATTTACCCGATAAATTTGCGAAGGTGAGTTTCCCAGGTATTTTGCTAAGTGAGAGAGTATCCCCGAATCCTACCAGTATGATGGGCGGATTCGAGATATATCCTCAATAAAAGGTTTTCGTTTAGCATTATCTAGATTTTATGCCATGCATTTCATGACTGCATCATTTGCACAATGCAATAATAAGTTGTAACTCAATTTAATAAAATAAATAAATGATAATTAAGGAAACACAATGAAATAAATTTAAGAATTAAGGCTTTAATAGGATAACCTATAATTAAGTGGTACCGTTCATGTAACAAGTGTCACGGGGGTGCTAATCCTTCCTCCTGCATAACCGTACTCCCGAACCAAACTCTAAAAAATTACAGACTAGTTCATTGTTCTTTCGACGAACCTAGGGTCAATTTTGAACCTCGTCGATTAGAACAAAGTCAATAGGTGGCCAATTATACCTAGATAAAAAAAGATTGGTGGCGACTTTTAAATTTTTCTCGTCTAGCGGTCGGGTTCTCGAACCCACACGTTATGACAGTTTGGCGACTCCACTGGGGATGTGTTGAGAGTCAAGCTATTGATTAATCATACATTATCCTAAGCCTTAAATAATTTAGTGTTTCCTTTAATGTCTAGCATATAGTTTGGACATTATTGTTTGGTGCGTTTATTGTTTCATTTCTATTTATTCATTTATTACTTTTAATAATTGTGGGGAATTTAGGATAGAGGGATGTGAGATTACTAATCCAAGGTTGGTCTAGTCCTTCCCACACACAACATGATTTGCATTCATGCATGAGCTTTCTACCCGAGCTCTGTTTTTGTTAGGAGGGGATTAAGTAGCTATGCTTTCATGAGGTGATAACCTCTGCGCGAGCTAGCGAAATGCTCCCACTCATATTAAACCTAGTCTGTTTGAAGCTTGTAATGGGTGAGGATCGGGGTGCCTTACTAGTCTGAGTAAACAATAGTGAGAAACAATTTGAAAACCTTTTAGCCCCAAGCGAAACCAAACTCAGCATGTAGAAAATTAAGAGTAGCTTTCTTTTAGGTAGAGCCATCCCAACCTATTGTGAAAGATATACCCTTACATAGGAACACATGAAGGAATACTCCTTAGTCTCTCTATTTTGATTTCTTGCATGACATTATGGAAATAATGAAAAAAAAGATTAACCGTAGAGTGGATGAATATGTCAATTTCAACAATAATTTTAACTATTTCACCCTTAATGGCATCGTGGTCAGTTTAAAAAATAAAATAAATAACAAAAAAAGAGTTCTTTTCTTCGAATGATGACTTTTTTTAAAAAAAAAAAGAGTAAGGAAAAGAAAAACAAACAAAGTCTTTTCTTTTATTTCTTTCTTTTTTACAAAAATTTTAAAAAAATGAATAAAAATGATATTTCTTTTAATTATTTTTTCTCGAAAAAAAAAGGAAAAAGAAATACAAAGGAGAAAAGGGGGTTCCATTTAAATAGGAATGAAAAGAGAAATAAAGGGGTCTTTCATTTCTTTCATTCCTTTCAGAAAAAAAGAAGAAGGATTCTAATTTTGAATAAATTTTTCACTTTTCACTTTACATGATTTTTAATAATATGGTTTTTATTGCACTCACATTGCTGTACAATGTTCAAGTTTTCTTACATTTTAGGGGCACTTCATTGCATATCACTTGATCTATCCATCAAGGCATCATTGCATTTCATGCATTCAGCATGTGACATATTTGCATCTAGATGCATATGTTCATCTCATGTTTATTTCTCACCATATCTATTCCCATAATAAAGAACCACATAACATTATTAGGTTTGAAGGAAAAAGAATAAATCCATTTATATGGAAAACATCTAGAAAATTTTCACTGAAATTTCAAAATTGCTTTTCTAATTTATTTGATTTGAGTCAAGGGGGCTGAAGGATATGGAATATCAATTGGAAGCAAGTAAAAATCAGGGTTTGGAAAAAGTTATGCAGGGAATGGACGAGCTGAATATGCAGATGATTGAATTGAAAAGCTTTATATCCAAGATGGGATCTCTGGGCCTTACACAATGTTTAAACAGTGGTTTGCCACTGAGCCAATACCTTTAACCTGCCACTTTTTAACCAACTTTTCAACCTATGAACACTGTTCTGCGTCTAAGTTTGCATCTTTGCCTAAGTACTTTTCGAGCACCTTTTCAACAAGCTCCTCAAGCCCAATTGTTCACACCATCATCAACCACCCCTGCTCCTAGCCGAAGTGTCATCCAAAAATAATACAAAAAAAAACTACATAAATAGTTGGATCCCATTCCCATTTCTTATGGAGAACTTTTTTATCAATTAGTTTAAGATCATCTCATTGCTGCTATGCTAATGGAACCCTTGAAACCTCCATATGCAAAGTGGTACAACCCAAATACAAGATGTGATTATCATGGTGGAGTTATGGGACATTCCATTGAAGATTGTACTGCTTTCAAGCATAAGGTGCAAACATTGATAGATGCAAAGTGATTTGATATAGCGAAGATGGTCGGGCATGGTGATAGGATGTCTAAATAGGTGTCTAAGGGACAAAAAAATGGACTTTATTGGGAATTTTTCCTTTTGAGTAAAAGCTTTTAAGACTTTAGAACATTTAATGTTTAGACATAGTAGTTCTTAATTTCTTTTGAAGTTTGTAAAAATGGATTTATGCTTGTCAACAATTATCGGGAAATGAATGTGTTCTTCGAATGATGCAAAGAATTGTCACGGATTGGATCAAGTGTATCAGGGATTGACTTTTCAGATTTGGTTTAAGCATATTCTAAATTCTGTTTCATAATAGCAAGGAGGATTTCTCAGAAACAAAAATGAATGGAAAAAGAATTGGCTTAAAAAAATAATAAATGCATTACATAACTTAACTTTGTTGTAATCTCATTGTGCATAAAAGGTCCTCCAAATCATTCATCATCCATTGACTTGTACATACAATTATCCCACCATGCATTTAAGTTTGTCACAAATGCATTCATCATTCATCATTCATCCACCTTGTTGTATGTAGCATCATTTGACTTCATAACATTCAATGAAAGTTGAGACAAAAATGTTGTTGATTCCATAAGATAAAAGATCTTTTTCCAAGTTTGTTTGAAGACGGAGTATATTTAGAAAGATCTTTAATAAGATATAATTTGTCACTCAATCTAATTTGTTTCCATCTTGTGAAAAGATAAAAGCACAAGGAAGTCCATTTACTATTTGTGTGATATGTGGACTCAAGTTAGAATCATGGGAGATGAGCAGTCAAAATGGATGGACAAGATCAAGAAATGTCAAAAAGAGATAAGGGAACAATTAGCAAAGCTAATGGAGATAATGATTGCTAGTAAAAGAAAAAGGTCTTTCCAAGGATCATCAAGTTCACAAAGACATAGCCAATTACCAATGCAATAGCAAACTATGTCAATTCCGAGGGCAAATCTCTCTGACCCAATTCCTACTCTCAACTTAGATAACCTTGGAAAGCAAGGAAAATTGAAAGTAGACTCTTTTAAACCAAGGAAAAAAGTTGAGAATGCAACAACAGCATGACTTTTTGGATGAGCACCTTAAAGCCATTCAAGGGATGGACATCTATGATTCTATTGATACAATAGACTTATGCTTGGTACCTGATGTGATTATCCGACCTAAGTTCAAAGTGCCAGATTTTGAGAAATATGATGGAACCAAATGCTAAAAGGCCCATATCGTTATGTATTGTCAGAAGATGGCTGCACATGCACATGATGATAAACTCTTGATTCATTGTTTCCAAAATAGCCTAACCAAGTTTGTAGCTAGGTGGTATGTTCAATTGGATAGAATTCACATTAGTTCTTGGAAAGATCTTTACGAGAGCATTCCTAGTCCAATACGAACATATCATGGACATGGCCTTTGATAGGCTCTCTTTGCAAAACATAGAAAAGAGAGAAACTGAGAGTCTTAAGGAATATGTTTAAAGATGGAGAGATGTTGCTACACAGGTTCAACCACCTCTCACTGAAAAAGAAACAACAATGTTGTTTATCGATACTTTATGGCCACCATACTATGATAAGCTAACTGGCAACACTACCAAGAATTTTTTCAATATAGTGATTTTAGGAGAGATGATTGAAAATCCAATTAAGAAGGGCAAAATTGGAGAGAACAGTGTCAATAGCATGGAAAACTATAAAGCATCGAAGAAATGAAAAAGGGGAGGCATCAGGTATTACGTTCAGGGGGCAACAGCCATGGGGCATCAATCCATACCGTCTTTTTCATCCCAGATACGAACCTTCCTACCCCACTTTGAATCATATTTTCCATAATTTATATCCATATCAACCAATTCCATAGCAAATTTTTCACCCAAGAAAACCCATACCTCCACTTGTACCTCAATTATTTCCAAAACCCAACACTCGCCAATTGCCAATGCCAATCTCTAATCTTTTACGTCTACTAATTAAGAATCAATACCTTAGTCTTGTGCCAATGAAGGCAGTTCCAAACCCATCGGCAAGGAATTATGCCCCTAATGCTAAATGTGACCATCACATGGAGGCAATTGGACACTCAATTGAGAAGTGTATGAAATTGAAGCAAAAAATTGAAAATCTCGTCAAGGATGGCACTTTGACTTTTGAGCTTATGGATCATTGAAAATTGGCTTTGTCATAGATGGAGCTTTTGTTAGGAAGTTGAAGAAAAGCCTCAAGTCTTAAACAAATTGCTTGCAAGAAAAGTGGATGATTTGAAGTTTTTATTTTGTGTTCATGTGCATGGCATGAGTAAGATTCTATTAAGGAATGTAAACTTTAGAAGTTGTAATTAAAGCTTTAATGTTTTTATTGGATTAAAATTTTTAAAGGTTTATATTTAATTTGCAAAATGATGTGATACAATTGGTTTAATAAAAGGTTTTCTATAACTTGTTTCTAAGATCATAAAAACTGATTAAAAAAAGTCATGAAGGGGAAAATGGTTCTTGACAATAAAGTGTGCACATGATCTTGAAGAATTGATGGTTATTGTTTGGAACAAACCTGTCCTTGCAAACATTATCGAACCATTTCTCCAAACACTTTGAAACCCAAAACCATTGAAATAAAGGTTATTTAAGAACTTAAATCCAGAAGGAAGCAAAATTTCAAAAGTTCATCAACTTGAGCATGTGACACCAAAAGACAATGATCTTTGTCTAGGCAATGGCCAATATTATAATTGATTGTTTTGCAAAATTCTTTCTTGAAAAAAATCAAGCAAATTAGGCACTTTTAGAAAGACTCTTAATGTGGTAGGTTAATAAATGTCAAGACTATGCTAAAGTCTCAAATATGTCAAAACCTCTCAAATTCATTCAATTTGGATACCAAATGTGAACCTTGAACCCATTGTCTAAAGCATTTCTTCACCCATATTTTGTCTGGGGCATGATGACTAAAAGAACCAAATTACTCAATGCCTTCAAGGAACCTTGGCTTCAAAAATCGCTCTTTTCCCCCTCTCATTTAGCAAAGGTATTTTTTGTCATAGAGAGTTGATCATGATAAGGGATTATGAGATTAAATGTTTGAAGGTTTTTGAGGAATCTATTTTGTTAAGAGTTGTCCCCTGAGCCTTCATTTGAGTGGCTAATTAAGGAAAAATTCTCAAGAAGTCCTTCCATTTTGGAAAGGTTGATTCAAACTTGAGTTGTGAATAAGCAAAACAAATAAAAAAAAGAAACAAAAAGCCAAAAAAAAAAAAAGAATTAAGAAAGTGAGAGAATGGTGAGGAAAGTTGATAATGACATTATGCACTTGAAATACTCAAGTGGTGCCAAAAAGAGGAAAAAATGAAAAATCAACCTTTGATATTAAATTCTTCCTTTCTAAGAATTGTTCTTCAATATAAGTAACCATAGTTGAAAGGCTAAATGGCTATGTTTCATTTTTCCTTCACAAATGAGAAATGATCCATTTGCTACCTCTTTGAGCCTATTTAATTTCTTTAAAATGCACCTCAACCAAGGATCATCTCCCACATTGGGGGGCAAGTATGTAGGAAATTTTTGTAAAAGGCATGGATGATAGAAGATTCATTTCGAAGGAAAAATGAGCATCCTACATATCATGGGGGTAGATGCGAATTTGAGTTCTTAAAGATTTCAAACTCAATCCATCTAAATGAAAATGCCAAGGAAAATATACAAAAGAGGGAAGAAAGAAAAAGCATAGAAGAGAAATGATGGAAAAAGCATGCTTTGAAAGAAGACGAATGCCTTAAAAGAATCTTTTACATGATAAGAAATGATTCTTGGTTTAATCACCTTTAAATACATGTTTTGGGCCTTTGTATACATTTTTTCAAAACCCCTAACCATAGCCTACATTACATGCTTAAAGAAGTCCATTTTGATTAAGTGTGGATACTTACATTGAAGAGCTTTTTTATAAAAAGAGATCATCATATAAAAAGTGAGACCTTGACTTCTTTTCTTTGCCAAAATTTCCTTTTTGAATCCTTCAAGTCATTTTGGACCAAGTGTGAATTTTTCAAGTGTATAATGGAACAATCAATGAAATAAAAAATAAAAGAAGAAGAAGAAGAAGAAGAATAAAGAAGTGAAAAAAAAATGAAACTCTGTGGTAAAAACCCGAAATGGCAATCTAAAGCAAAAATTGGAACTTATAAAGCCACTTATGATTTTGACTAAGGTTATTACGAGAAGCACAAAAAAAAAAAACTATTTTAGGGTAGTTAGAATGCATTGGAGACCTTCAAAGTGCTTAAAACTTTTGAATACTTGTTGGTAGAAGGTTAATGCTGAATTTTCAAGCTTTCTCCTTCAAAATAACTTTTTTCAATAATAAGCCTTTAATAGCTGGTCTTGACATTGGTCATCTTGCCACACATCATGAGACTAAGAGAGTGTCAAATTTGATTGCGACTTGAAAGGAACCTTTTTGCAAAATATGACTTTAAAAGTGCAAGTCTAGAAAATCACCATGCATTTGTTAGCTTAGACAAAGAAACTTCAACTTTTCTTTTTTTCTCCATGAAGTGGTGAAATCCTTCTTGTTGACCAAGACCTTGATGCATTATACCATCCAATCCATTTGAAAGACCAAATTGTCATCAAAAGTCTTTTTAAGCAATAATCATCAGTTTTTCAAGAGATTCAAGTATCACATGTTATAAATGTGTTGCATTGACTCATTTTTGTTTCCAAAACCTAACTATCTTTTGTCATTGAAAATAGTTTTGTAGGGGAATTTTGGTGTCATTTGGTCATAGTTCAACGTTTTTTGAAAGCAAAAGAAAAATGTGTTTCAAAAGGAAAGAGTTCTTGATCTTTGTAAAATAACTTTTATTATCGTAATATGAAAAGCAAGAGTTTTAAATAATGAGACAAGCATTTTGATGGATCACTTCTCAAGGATTAAGAAGCAGGGAACCATTGAAATCAAATTTGAATTGATTCCTTGTTGATATCTATCTTCGGGAAAGGTTTTCAAGAATTTGGAATGATATGACAAGATTAGCAAAAAGGTCCTTCATGACAAAGAGGTTGGTAACTGTACAAAAATCATAGAAGAGTGAGTAAAGATGGGAAAAATGGCTTTCGATAGAGGAATATATTGAAATGAAATGATGAGATGAGAGTAATTTTCCTTTTGTCATGCATTCATGCATACATGTACATGATCATGCAACATTAAGGTTCAAAATTTTTGTGCAATAGTCAACTTTCACACATATTTTTATGCATTTGGAAAGGTAAAAGCCCTTCCAACACAATAATTTTGCAAAGACATCAAGCTTTGATTAATTTGAGAACACTTTTGAAAGATTTTAGGTAATTAGTATCAATATTTTTTTAAAGTTACGTAGCCTTGTTTAGAGATGAAGAGCAATCTTTTCTTATAAAACTTTCGAGTACGTCTCCAAAACCTCTAGGTACATTTCCAAAACCTTCGGGTACATTTTCAAAACTTCCAAGCAATTAGTTTCAAGATTTCTTTAAAGTTACGTAACCTCATTTAGAGATGGGGAGCAACTTTTTCTTTTAAAACCTCCAAGTACATTCTTAAAACCTTTGGGTATATTCTCAAAACCTCCAAGTAATTAACATTAATATGTTTTTAAAGTTACGTAGCCTCATTTAGAGATGAGGAGCAACCTTTTCTTTTAAACCTCCGAGTACATTCCTAAAACTCTAGGTGCATTTTCTAAAACCTTTGAGTACATTCTTATGAAACCTCTTGGTTATCAGCATTAATATGTCTTTATAGTTAAGTAGCCTCATTTACAGATGAAGAGCAGCGATTGCTTATAAAACCTCTGGGTACACAATCCAAAACCTCTGGGTGCACTTTTCAAAACCTTTAGGTAATCATTTATTTTCCTTAAAGTTGTGAAGCCTTCATAAGATGAGTTATTAATTTTCTTTAAAGTTGTGGAGTCTCAACATGAGAAAAAGGTCAAATGTCGAAGGAAATAATACCTAAGTGAATTAGGAATTTCAACCAATGAAAAAAAAAACATAGAAAAAGATGAGTGAAAGCTATAATGGAAAGGTTGGACGAAGTAAGAGAATGATCAAAAAACCTTAATGAATCATAAACATGAAAGCATTCTATCATTTTAATCATGCATACATGTCTAACCATGCACATGATCATTTTCAAGCAAGAGTTTTGAGGTTGCAAAACTTTGGTTAAGATGGAAGGATCTGAGTATTTCATTTTCATAGAACAACCAATGAAGAAAGGATTTAGGCCTAAATAAGTTGGCATGAGAGATTCCAAGCCAAATTCAGTTGACACCATTAGGAGTTTAAGTCCAATCTAGTTGGTACAAAAATGATGATTAACACAATTAAGTTGGCATTAGAGAATTTAAAATTGAACCTATTTTGAGATAAATCAAGCCTAGATCAAGTTTAGGAATTTCAATTTTTAAATCGAACCTGTTTTGAGATAGGTCGAACCTGGATCAAGACTAGGAATTTCATTTTTAAATCGAACTTGTTTTGAGATAGGTCGAGCTTAGATCAAGTTTGGGGGTTTCAATTTTTTTAAATCGAACTTGTTTTAAGATAGGTCGAGCCTAGATCAAGTCTAAAAGTTTCAATTTTTTAAATCAAACCTGTTTTGAGATAGGTAAACCTAGATCAAGTTTAGGAATTTCAAATCGAGCTTGTTTTGAGATAGGTCGAGTCTAGATCAAGTCTAAGAATTTCAATTTTTTAAATCAAACTTGTTTTCAAATAGCTCGAGCCTAGATCTAGTCAAGGAATTTCAATTTTTAAATCGAACTTATTTTGAGATAGGTCGAGCAAGGTGTTTACGTCTTTGCACAATCCTTAATTCTCAAGGATGCACAAAGAGAGGCAATTGTAGACATTATATTTTCACATATAAGTAGTTAATATTTATGTTTATATGAATTTTTGTTTTCTTATTTATTTTATTTTATTTGTATTATTGTTACTTTATCTTTCATCTTTTATTTATTTATTTGTCTTTCTTGTTTATTACTTTATTTTATAGTTAGAGTTAATTAAAAGTCTAGTGAACTTTGAAGTCTCAAGCCTGGTCCTAGTATTATAAACCTATTTGGACCATGGTAATGTTGGACGAGTACTGGAGTCATTGGGCCCAATGATTGAACCTGTTACTAGCAAACAAGCCCAAGTGATCAAACTTGAACTAAAATAGATCAAATTGGCTAAAACATGATTAAGCCAAGATTAAAACTAGATGAGATGATGAACATTCTGGAATTGCAAGAAACAAAAAAATGATAAAATAAAAAATAAAAAAAAAAGAGAAAAAGAAGAAAAGAACTAGTTCAGCAGGGTGTGTTTTGCATTTTGCCAAGGATAAAGCCGCACTGCCAGATGCGAAAAAATCACGTTTGGTAAAAGCCTCGCGAGGTAGGGGGAGCAAAAGTGGCACCCTCAACACCTAAAAAGGGTAACTATAAAGCTGCTCTCTTCCTATATTTGAAGGAGGGGTAATTTCACAAAACCTAGCAACCAATTTCACCACAAAAGCCTTAGGCAACCAATTTAAAAAAAAAATAAAAAGGGAAACCCTAAAGCAAAAGAAAAACCCAAAAAGTCTTAACTTTCTACCCTATCAAATAGCCAAATACCACAATCAAAAGAAAAAGAAAAACAAGACCAAGCCAAAAAATAAAAAAAAACCATGAGAAACAGTTAGAAATGGGATTTCTGACTTTCAGAGGGTGAGAGATTTTTTTGGTTTTCATAATATTTCGTTCTTGCTTTTCGGACCAGAGTAAAAGATGAGGAGCTTTTGGGAGTGGGTTCTGTAAGGGCGGAAGATCGGCAGAGAAAAGAGATAGGGTTAGGCGTTTGGGGTTTTGAGTTTAGATATAAGGGAGAAGCCAACGGTACAGAGAGAAAACAAAAAGAGAAAACGAAGGGGCAAAAAGAAAAGAAGGCTTTTATTCCCAGGTTTAGAGGCTAAAATGATGTCGTTTCATTAGGGTAGGAACTTGAAGGAACTAACACGTAAACAACGTCGTTTGAAGGAGCTTTTAGAGCACCAAACAGTGCATTTGAAGGGAGGCCAGCACACCAACGAATCGGGCTTGGGGGGCTCTTGTGCATACCAGTCACCTTGGGCCATTGCTCTAACCCAAGCAAGGTCAGGCCTTTCCCATTGATTGTGAATTTGGACTGGTTTATTGGGGCTTGCCCATTTTATTTAGTTAAAAATCTGCTTAGCTTAAATAGAATAAAAAAATATCATGAAAAACTATAGAATGTTTTAAAGTAGAAAAAAAGAAAAGAAAAATAATAATAAATAGAGAACTATGAAAAATCTATAGATAAATATTTAATTATAAAATAATAGATTTAGTTAGATAGAATATAGGTATATATATATATATATATATAGAAAATAAAAGAATATAACATAGTATAAAATTATAAATATAAAATATAATGATTGTTTTGGGGTCATTATTGATGATGAAATGTTCATATGAAGCACGAGAAGTCATGATTCCAAATGAATTTTTCTAGGTAAAGGATTTCAATTAAGATCCGACTAGAACGATGGGAGAGTCTTAATATCGAATCCTAATGTTTCTAATCTTAAATAAATGAAAATATATGAACTTAATTATTAATTAAGCAAAATATAAAAACTAAAGAAGTAAAGAAATAATGAAGATAATAAATAAATAGTAAAAAATAATAAAACTTTCAATGATGGTAAATTCATAATAGTCAATACCACTATAATATAAAAGGCAAATATAAAATAGATTTATGAGAAAGGATAAAAAAAATAGTTAGTCAAAAAGAAAATAGGTTAGGTTAATTAAAAATAGGAAAGAAATTGATTTATAAAAATATACATAAATAATAATTATGAAATGAGATATTTGGTATAAAAAATAGTATTTAGGTGAAAATGAAAATTTATATAGCAAAATAGATAAATATTTAAATATAAAAAATCTATAACAAAATGAAATAGAAAATATAGTTAATAAAAATAATAAATATAACATTCTTATCCATGATATATATGCATACAAAGAAAATAATAAAAAGAAATTTCAAAGAAATAACAAGAGAGTTGCAGGAAGGTTAATAAATAAATATTGAAATGTATTAGTACATTACACATCATCACTGCATGTTAAATGTCATGGCATGTAGATGTATTGTGCGCACGAGTTAAGGCCTCGATGATGGGATATTTCGAGAAAGCTTGCAAAGGTGAGTTCCTTCGAAAAATTTATTAGGTGAAAAGATACCTCCAAGTCCCACCAAAACGATGGGAGGGCTCGGAGAATATCTTTAATAAAAAGCTTCCAATCGTAATAGGATTGCATTAATAAAAATATTATTTTTACTTCCAAATGACTACCCCGATGATGAGATTTACCAGGTAAATTTGAGAACGTGAGATTCTCGAGTATTTCCCTAGGTGAGAAAATATCCTCAGATCCCACCAGTATGATGGGCAGATTCGAGAAATATCTTCAATAAAAGGTTTCTATTTGGCATTATCTAGATTTTATGCCATGCATTTTACAACTGCATCATTTGCATAATGCAATAATAAATGGTAACCCAATTTAATAAAAAAATAAATGATAATTAGGGAAACATAATAAAATAAATTTAAGAATTAAGGCTCCAATAGGATAACCTATAATTAAGTGGCTCAATTCGTGGAATGGGCATCACAGGGTTGCTAATCTTTCTCCGTGCATAACTGTACTTCCGAACCCAACTTTAAAAATCGCAGACTAGTTCATCATTCTTTCAATGAACGTAGAGTCAATTTAAAACCTCTTTGATTAGAACAGAGTCAATAGGTGGCCAATCGCACTTAGATAAAAAAAGATTGGTGGCGGCTCCTAAATTTTTCACTTATAGTGGTCGGGTTCTTGGACCCACATGTCATGACACTCATGCAATTACTTTTGAAATGTCTATAAGCTTGATTGACTTAATTTTATGAGTGTTAAACTTGCTTGAATAATTGTTAGAATCTCCCTAACGTTTATAGTTAAGATATTTGATTTCTAAGATAGGTTCATAATTCAAGAAGGATCAACCTCCATAACACCAAGTTTGACTCAAAGTTAAGAAGGCATGCAAAAGCTCAACTAAAAGCTCATGTGATAAAGGCACTGGTTCAAGGTCGACTACAACTTCTTCATACTTGACCTTACATGCGCAAATGAAAAGAGAATGAAGTGATGGCTCGAGTTTAGGGTCAACTACATGTCTTGAAACTTGACCATAAAGCAAAAAGTAAGAAAAAGTGAAAAACGCTTAGAAGATCAACTTTTGCCTTAAAGAGTTAACTACCCAACTTTCGTAATCGACCTTAAAAGAAGAAAAAGGAGCTAAAGAACCTCTAGAAGCTTGGAGAGTCAAATACATAATTTTCATACTCGACCCCAAAGCAAGAAAAAAAAAGAAATGAAGTCTGCCTCGGGTTGAGGGTCGAATGCCACATTAAATACTTGACCTTTAAAGCATAAATTTGAAGAAGATAAAGTCTGAAGCTATAGAGGATCACCTGCCACATCTCCATAGTTGACCGAAGATGATCATTAGACATAGATTTCAAAAGACAAACGACTATTTTCTTTATGGAATCAAGCCTAACGGCTCCAAGACTTCTCCAATTATAAAAAGGACCATTTGAATCATTCAAAAGAGTGGAAGAAGTGAGAGAAAAAAAATCAAACACTTAAGAATCAAGCCTTGCAAAGAAAAGGGAGAAAAACCAACCAAAAATAAGCATTCACTCTTGAGTTGAAAATTTATTTGTGCTTTCACTTCAATCCTAATACACACTTTTTAACCATTCTTCCTCTGTTGTACTTACTCAGCAAAATCTACCTTTTAGAGTTATCCTTGCTACTCAAATTGTAAGAGAGAAAATGTTATACCTTAATCTTCAAAAGGTAACATTGAAGAGTTGTGCTTGTTCTCATAAAAAGGCATTATGTGGGTTATGCTTACTCTTGTGAAAAGGTATTGTAAAGGTTGAATTTGTTATGCTAATCTTGCAAGTGCATAGATCGTGAACGAATAATACAGAGTGAGCAAAGTATCTTTCCCACAAAGAGGTTGTATCAAGTACCAAAATTAGGGTTTTCTATATTATTTAGAAAATTCAACTTAATTTAAATAAGGTTAACTAATCAAAATCTAAATTAAACTATTAATCACTTAAACGTTAACCAATAATAATTTCAATTCTAGGATTTAGATTTCATCAATTGAATTCCTATGATTAACTCATGATTGATTGATTTAACTTATCTTTTTAAAATTAATGACTAGATCAACTAAGGTGTATGATGTTCCCTTTTGAGATACAACACATGTATTTATATTAATCCTATGTCTATTTTTGTATTCACAATCATTAATATAAACCTATTAGGTTCTATGGTAAACTATGCATTCGGTCATGTAGCGACTTAGGCATGCATGAATCATACGATGTCACAATGGAGTGTTTTTATTTCTATAGAACACCTTCCCTAAGTCTAATGTCTTAATGAAATAATGATATGTTTCATCTTTAGATCCATCACATAACACCTTCAACATGGAAATAATGATCAGTTATTCACAAGAATAAAGCCCTAAGACAATAGATAAATCTTAACAAGAATAAGTTCAAATCAATCATCTAAAAGTAATCATAGGAAAAACAAAAGACTACATCTAAACACTAGAATAAGAAATTTAGCTATTCATAAAACAAGAATCAAACACAATCTTTATCAAAATGAATCCAAAACTCATCATCTTGACAAATAACAATCAGAAAAGAAAAAAGAAATAAAAGAAGTTTCAAGAAAACTCGTTTAAGCTTGAATGAATGCTTCAAATCTTGAATCCTTGAATTGAAATCTTCATTTTCCTTTTTGATATCTTCTCACTTGAATCTCTCTTCTTTCCTTAGAGTTTTTCCTCTTTTCAGCTCTCTTAATAGCTGCTTAAATAAAAAGCCCAAGTTGTTTATTTCCACATGAACTCTATCCCAACTAAGAGTTTTAAATTAATTTAGCTTCTAACTTGTGATAACTCCTTTAGATAAACCTCTAGCTCAACTTGAATTCTACCAAATTATGTTATCAATCTCCTCATCAATTTGAATAAAATAAGGAAACTCATTCGATTAGAAGTCTGTTATTCCTTAAATTTGGTTCTCACTGTTCAAAAAATTGTGATGAATTTTTCTCCTTTATCCTATTTGAACTAGGCAAAATGATAGGATAAGAATTGTAGCATTGTTTCTTAGTTTTCCAATGCCTCTAGAATCATGTATTTAGACTTCTAGAGTGAAAGTTATGCATGAATTATCGACATAGGTCTGGACACAAGGCTTTTTCTATAACAAAGGCCGAATCGCCCAAATTTCCTTTATTTAGTTACTTATCAAGCTCAAATCAAAACAAAAGCTAGATAAACTCAAATTTAAGCTAAAAGGTATTAAAATAACTCTAAAACAACTAAATAACTAAAAAGTTAAGTAATTCAGTCCTATAAAATATATACAAATTATGCACACATCATCTTGTGCCTAGAAAAAGGCATTGTGAAGGTTATACTTAAGCCTTGAAAGAGTACATTCATAGTGGATTTGAAACTCCTTAACTTGCTAAAGGAGAGGATATAGGCATTCGAGAAAGCCGAACCTTTATAAATTTCTTGTGTCTTTTACTTCAACTTATCACTTTTTTTAATCATGTGTTTTATCTTAAAAAGGTTTTAGAAAATTGTTTATAACTTGCTCACTTGTTTTTGACTTATACATCAAATCCTTTTTAGCATACTTAACAATTTTACTATTCACCATTTTTCACTTGTATACTCTACCTTGAAGAGTTAGGAAATTTTGTTTTCAACTTGTTGCTTACTAAATTTCCTTTGCATCATCCTTGACAAAAACAAATTTTAAGATCAAACTTGAGAAAATTGTTGTCGATTTTGCACATGCAAGTATATGTATCGAACAAGTAATATATTGATGAAGTAGAGTATCGTTCCCACAGAAATTTGTTCCTAAAGTTTCACTAATTACTAAAATTATAAAACAAATTAATCTTATTTAAAAGACTCGAAAATGAAGAAATATTAATTCAAAAAAATTAAAAATCAACACTAAATAAATGAACAAACTAAATAAGTTGAGAAAAGTAGTATATTAAAGACTTAGGATTATGGGTTCATTCAATATTCCATCTGATACTAGCTTTTCTTATTATTTATCTTTCCTAAGTGGCTTTACTAACCTAGAATCCAAAGATATGCGCCAAAAACCACATCATGTTCGATCCATGCATACTACTACAATGCTTCGACTTAGACAAATATTTTGGCCACTATCCAATGAGAACTGGGAAAAGTTGTAAACATAAAAGTTGTAGCCCTTCCTCTTAGCATTGCAGTGGTCAAGAATCACTTCATGTGGAGTTCTGTAGAGAGAGATATGGCCAAATTAACACAACATGTACGAATGAAAACATCACCATACTTGCATGAATTTTCATCAAATGAGCCTTTTTCGTCAAGTTTCCTACAAAAGCAATAAAAAAAACCAGTAATAACTACTCTTAAAGTAATTTAAAACAAAATAACATAAAATTTAACTAAAATAACTTAAATTAATTACTCAACATGTAATCAAACTTAAACTAGAAAAACACCTAAAACGCTACAATCTGAACCTAAAATCTCAAAGATCTAGCTACTTAAGCCTCCAAAATGTGTCAAAATAACTCTATATAATAGAGTTATCACACCCCAAACTTAATATTTTACTAGCCCTTGAGCAAAACATAAAATAAAATGCAGTAACATAAATAAAGAAAATAGCTTAACAAAAAATCAATTGCACCACTTCAACAATCACCTTTAATATCCTCAAAAGTTAATCTAAATTCTCAACTCTAAGCAACACAAATATTGTTCAAGTTCAAGTTTCAATTCAAATGCAAGCTTATAGTTAAGTTGATTTCCTTGTGTGTGTGCAATCTTTTCACCTAGAACATTGTACAATTCGGATAAGTTTATATTCATGCAAAATTCAAATTAGTAATTAAATTCTATAAGTTTGCTTTTCATCTCTTTCTCCACTAATGTAGACTAGCACTAAATTAAGGATCAATAGGACTTTAATTAGCCTCTAATGTATGGCTAGGGTTAAGGTGGGATATAGGATAATGTATATCTCAAATCACTCTAAGCACATAGTCAATCTAAAACTTATTCAGAGCTTTGTTTTCCTTCACTTAGTACACCTTTTTTTCATCAACCTTTTTCTTTTGGTCAAAACTTCATTCTTTCTTTACCTTTTTCTTTTTCTCAATTTCACACCCCCAAACTTATTTCTTTTATTGGGTAGTGAGATGAATATAATCATATTTTTGAACTTTTCATCATTTTTTTTTCATCTTGACAACCTCTTTCACTCTGTGGCTCATAATACCTCCTAAATTGACTTATGTACTTTGAAATGAGAGATGCAAGAATTGTTGGAAATATTAATATAAGGGTCTAGGCTAAAAATTAAATGTTCAAACAAAGAAAAGATGTCATTCGGCTCAAAGGGGGAAACCAAGGATAATTTATGTAAAGGAAGGCTACAAAGGGCTCAATCGGTCTAAAAATGGCCTAAATCATCCCCTTAACTAAGTATAACCTAGGATTTCAGCTTGAGAGAGAATCAAACAAATTCTAGAACTTAATACATAATTCAAAATTTTCACATTTACATAAACCTTCTCTAAATAAGTACAATGAATCTAAGCAAAAGACATGGTGCTCAAAATGTAGAAATCTCATCCTAACAATGAAGCTTAGCACAAAAATTTACATATCACTCAAGCAATATTCACATGTTTCAAAGAATCAAAATATGAATGAACTAAGTTCTCATCATGGGATAGGTAAATTAAATGAAATTGGCACAATTAACTCTAGTTCAAATGCAAATGCACATGCATAAAATAAAAAAAATTAACGGCAATAATTAATGTAAAACATCATGAAAGCTAATAACAATAAAACCCTCCCCCAAACTTAAATTGCACATTGTCCTCAATGTGAAAGGCTAAAAAAAAAAAAAACTCCCCTATCAATGGTGATAGTGCATTGAAAGATCTAACTTTCTTTAACATTATCTTTATGCTTTTCAAATCTGCAGACTCAAGAAACAAGCTAGAGAAAGGTTAGAACTACATATTTTGTCACGACTCGGAACTCCCATCGAGCCCCGTGACAACCCCCGCGACGTCCCGATAGGCACTCATTACCCCGAATGCCGATCGAAACCCCGCAAGGCTTAGCATCAGCTTCTGCATCTCCCTAGTGAGTGACAGTTATTAAATCTCACATTTCAGAAAAAATCATAAGTCATTTCCAAATCAAAACAATAAAATATTACTTTCTGGCTCACAGGGGCATTTTCGTCATTTTTCTTCGAAAATACCAAAACTCGCCAAAAATACATTGTGTAAAAGCTAAATATATTCATACATACTTTAAATCAGATAACTGAAGAATAAAATTACTATTACAGTGACACGTGAGCCCACAATTGACTAAGAAGATGTAGGGCTACGAACCCTTACTTTCTAAGATGCAACTCCGAGATTAATTCTCGTCTTA